>NW_027315723.1:6055473-6090473 GCF_026437365.1 Eucyclogobius newberryi
CTGATTGGCAGCACAAATCATGCCTGACACTAAATACAAAGAAAACCAAATCCTAAATAGAGGAAATAGAGTTTTGCCTTTCAACTCCTTCTTCACACAACAGTTCGACACACCAGATATCACCGGTTTTATATTATATAATGTATGAATTCTTTTGTGCAAAAAATACAATAACAATTTTAAATACAAAACATTCAGTGAGAGACTGATCCACCCTCGCTGTGTGAAGGAGAGGTTCCTCAGGTCTTTCCTTCTGCTGCTGTCAGACTTTATAACAAACACTGCTAGCCCTGAACACGTGCAATACTGGCTGACTTAATCATGTGCAATACTGACTTAACCATGTGCAATACTGACTTAACCATGTGCAATACTGTCTTAACCATGTTCAATACTGACTTAACCATGTGCAATACCGTCATATTCATGTGCAATACTGACTTAATCATGTGCAATACTGTCTTAACCATGTTCAATACTGATTTAACCATGTGCAATACTGACTTAATCATGTGCAATACTGATTTAACCATGTGCAATACTGACTTAACCATGTGCAATACTGTCTTAACCATGTTCAATACTGACTTAACCATGTGCAATACCGTCATATTCATGTGCAATACTGACTTAATCATGTGCAATACTGTCTTAACCATGTTCAATACTGATTTAACCATGTACAATACTGACTTAACCATGTGCAATACCGTCATATTCATGTGCAATACTGACTTAATCATGTGCAATACTGACTTAACCATGTTCAATACTGATTTAACCATGTGCAATACTGACTTAACCATGTGCAATACTGTCTTAACCATGTTCAATACTGACTTAACCATGTGCAATACCATCATATTCATGTGCAATACTGACTTAATCATGTGCAATACTGACTTAATCATGTGCAATACTGTCTTAACCATGTGCAATACCGTCATATTCATGTGCATATAACTGATGTAAATAAGAGTGTTTACTTTACCATTATTATTATTATTATTATTATTATTATTATTATTATTATTATTATTAATATTATTTGTCTTATGCCAGCTATTTTTATTTTATTTCATTTCATCTTTATTTATTTCCCCCCCCTCCATTCCCTATTAAGATATGAGAGGTCCTGTCTACAGGAGTTTTGTTAATAAGAGTCTTTGTTTTTGTTTAAAAGAGTTCTTCCTATAAGTTATCTGTCCTTTCCCTCTGTATCTACTGCGTTGTAACACCAAAATTTCCCCATGTGTGGACAATAAAGGCATATCTTATCTTATCTTATGTATTCTGTCTATCTTACACTATTTTATTGGTTTCTTTTCTACATGTTGCTAAAAATAGCTATGCAAAGTGTGTGCTGTCATTCAAATGTTGTTGTCCGTGTTGTTTTGTCAGGACTGGCTGGATCAGAAGTGTGAGTCAAACAGCTGGACCCATGCACACTCTCCTCTGATCTGGAGGGACGTGGGGCTGGGCTGCAGGGGCCTTCTGCTGGGGGGCCTCACCGACTTCATGGAGCACTGCCAGGTCAACAAGACTATTAAAATATGTCCAAAACATTCAACAAAAATAGAGGAGAGTGACATTGACAATATGATTTGCTCTTTTGTTCAGAAGTGTTAGATCGCTATATAGTCATTTGAGCAAGTATTGATACAAATTCACAATCACACACAAAAGTTGATCTTTCCTGACACGATCTTGAGCTCTGTCAGAACTAGTATAAGACCACATGGTAACATAAAGAAACTACTATTATTTTATCTTGAAAATGACGATGATTATCAATATGTGGTATCAAAATCAGTATCAAGTATCGCCTATTCCCTTGTATCAATATTGGGTTGATTGTTAAGAATTGTGACAAATCAACTTTATGTCCTTATTCTTCCAACAACAAATGGGTAATATTCCATCAAAAAAGTTCTGATATTTATCCCACAAAAAGTCAATAGACTGTAAAACACAAAAGTGCAGAAATATTACTTCATTGCAAATTTATTTTATTTTAAACAGATATTTTTTTGCAGCTTGAAAAAACTCCAGTGCTGGGCAAATAAATCTTTACTTTTGTAGTGCAATGTTAAATATATTTACTTGTTTTACATTATGTTTTTTTGTTTTACATTGATGTAGCATTTACCTCAAAATATTGCAAAATATAAAAAATCAATGTGGTTTTGGTAAATGAAAACCACAAATACACGTGAGTGACAATGTAGCCAGGTTTAAGGTAATTTACATAATTGGATTATTTAATCGGATATCACAATAGATCTTTATTTTTAGGATTTACTGGACAAATACTTATAAAAATGTTGAGGCCATAATAGTTATGATAGTTTTTTTCTCTTTATCTACAGCTATTTCACACGTTATCACAAATTATACTTAAGTGAAGTTTTTTTGTTTTGTTTTTAATCTTTTGTAAGAGAAGAGCAAACAAATTGACACTTCTTAAAACCATGAGTATTTAGGCCTGATAGTTAAAGTATTTAGACCTGATAGACCTGATGTCAGTTAAAGCTGGAGTACCTGACTATTGTGTATGTTTCCCCCCAAAGAGTATATTGTAAAAGCAGCACTTTTTCCAGAAAACTAGACCACTGCGTTCCATCTGCATCTGATAATAAAATATTTGATGTCTTCTCAACCAGGAAGTAAGAGCCGAAAGCAGAACTCTGATTGGCTGTGCTTGGGTGGTCCACCTCAGTTTGACTTTGCTATCTGAAAAAGCAGCGCTAAAGCCGTGTACGAGCATGAAAATGAGAGCATGTGAATACAATGATGAGTTAGATAAATTAAAATACCTACTTCCTCCTTTTGCGGTTTGAAAATCAGGTATTCCAGCTTTAACTATTTACACCGTTTTATAACTATTTTGGCCTTTAGGCGTTTCCAGTCTGGAATTTTGACAACTTCTTTCAAAATGTGAAAAAAGCACCTGTGTACCCCTGTTTGGGAAACACTGTCTCATAGACAATAAACTTTATACACGACATCACCCACATCTGGACTTAAACGTGTCTGGATCTGGTTCCAGACCTATTATAACATCACGGTGGAGATTCCGTCTCCGCTGATGGAGAAGATCTCACAGGAGAACATGGCGGCCTTTCTGGATCAGCATCGAGAGGAACAAGAACAGCTCAGCTCCATTAAACCGCTGCACGTCTGGATCTGCAGGTCAGAGGAAGTCCACTGTGTGCACCTGGTTTAGACCTGGTTTAGTCCTGGGTCAGGCCTTGTTTTGTCCCGGTTTAGTCATATTTAATATCCTGTGTCCCTCTTGTTGTCTCTTCAGTGCTCTGAGTCCAGTTGCTCCATTCCTGATCTCAGAGCTCCTCCTGGACCCTGAAGTCTACCCAAAGTCCTCTGTGATCTCCCTGCACCTTCTGCACCTGCACCTGGACCTGAATGAGGAAAATAAGCAGGGACTAAACTCGGATCAGATCTTAGACCAGCTGACGACACTGCAGATGGAAACACAAGACCTGGCAGCTCCAAGACTCCACCAGGTTTTTCATGATTAAACACACACACACACAGACACACACACACATGCACACACACACACACACACACACACACACACAATATATACTACTACTGACTGATATAAAACTATGATAAATATTTACCACAGGTACTACCGATATTCCAAAGTCATAATTAGAAAATCTCTCATATGAACCATAATTTCACACAGAACAGGCAAATGAAAAAGCACGTGTTTTATGCGTGTCTCCTGTAGGTTTCCATCCACACGTCTTTGCACGAGGCCTTCACCGACGCAGATCAGATCCTGCTCCTCGACGATGACCTCCCTCAAACCCCAGAGGAGCAGAGCAGTTTGGAGGATCTGGAGCACTACAGACAGTATGGCCTCCGCATCCAGAGCTCCTCGAGGTCAGAGGTCAGGGTGGTGCTGTTCTCTCTGCGCAGTGTGAATCAGAAATGTGCTGCACTCCTTCAGCACTGTCCGAGTGTTAACAGGAAGAATTTTGTCACTGTGGCAACGCATCTAGAGAACCACATACGTGTGAGGATCGCTAACAAACTCCAGGTCAGGGCGCAAGGTACAAGTGCTACTACTACTACTACTACTACTACTACTACTACTACTACTAATTCTAGTCCAACTTTTCTCCTTGTTTGTCAGGAGGATGTTTTAGTCCAGTTCAGAGTCATTGCTGTCTGAAACTTTAATCTGAGCTTTGTTTGAACACAATCTGACCATAAAGAACTGATTTAGAAACTACAACACTGTTATACATGCAGCTCATTCCCAGTGTGGCCATTATGTCACTGCAAAGTATCAATTATCAGCCATTTGGTCTGGAACTCCTCCCCCAAAAAATAGTATAACGTAACAAACCACATTTCCCAAATCAAATTTCAAGGCCACTGTTCCCTTCTTAGTCCTGGTTCAGTCCTGATCTCCCTCTTGTTCCAGATGTTCGGGGGGTCCTGGTTTGGGGAGATGTTTGTAGCTCATACTTCGTGGACACTCAGCGAGCACAGATTCATCACTGTGACAGAGGCATCACTCCTCCTGGTGACGTGGGTCTGCCCATCCCTCATCTTCAGGAGCTCAGGTACAGAAGATCATCTCCATGTTCTAAACTGTTTAACTCTGAGCTGGAGGACAGGTCAGACCTTTGGTAGAACTGGTCAAAACTCAGATGTTTGTCCTGTTTTATGGTTCATATCTTTGTAATTACTGGGCCACGTGAAACATATTAAATGACTGTCTCCTGTTCAGGAACTGGTGTGAGACTGAGCTGCAGGTGCCCGTCACTGATCACTTTGGGGCGCTGTGCTCAGCTTACTCTGTCCTGTGTGTGCTGAGGGCCTGGGACCGTCCTGGGACTGTCCTGTCTGCGGGGGTCCACTGCGCTGGTCAGAAATACTACTACTATATTACCACTACTACTACTACTGCTGCTGCTGCTGCTATTACATCGGATATCTTGTCTTGTTTCCTTTGTTTTAATTAATGTATTAATTAAAACATTTAGTGACTGTTCAGAACCATTTAAGGCAAACATCTTCCTCCAATGTCTGAACTCTGCTCCCACCACATGCTTTTATTTATTTGAAATGGGACTATGAAGAAAAAGATTCAAATGTAGTTATCTGGGCACTGATTTTTAGAAAAACAAGACGTTTCGACTTTCATCCAAGAGTCATTCTCAATCTGCAGATCAAGTCTGGAAACTCAGATATGATTCTTGGATGTGAGTTGAAATGTCTTATTTTTCTAAAAACAGTGTCCAGATAACTACAACCAAATCTTTTTCTACAATGGTACACTCCTGGACGAATGAGGGATTACACCAAAATGGGACAGCACGTATTAATGAACTAATTTATTAATCAACACTCTTATGTAAATATGCCAGTTTTAGCCATGACTGCAGTGTTGTTGTAGTTGTTTGCATCCAACAGGTCTTTTTGTCCCCTCTGTCCTAGGCTTCCTGGACCTCCCTGATGGTCTGGTCCTCTCGGTCCCGGTCCAGTTCTCAGATGGATCCTGGACTCTTCTATCAGACCTTAACATCCACAGAAGGATCAGAGAAACTCTCCTTCAGTGTTCCAAAGAACTCCCCCAGGTTTGAACCGGGACTAAACCAGGACTGAACCAGGTCTGAACTGGGTCTGAACTAGGTCTGAAACAGGCCTCTCTTCTGCATTGAACATGGAAACATTTATTATTTCCCAAAATCTGAAAACTTTCCTTTCTTTAGGTCAAAGTACTGAATAAGTAGAATAAATCTCCAAAACAATTTAGTCAGTTCGTCTTTTATTTCTGATGTGGAGCTGAAACCTTCAAAGTTTGATTCTGAAATTCCATAGTTGTATTTATTGTTAAAAAGACCAAACTGAACACTTTATGGAAAAAAGGAGAAATTAGAAAATAGAATCCTTTAAGTGCCAATTTCCAAGCAACAAAACACACTATTTTTAAACAAATCCACACGCTTTTCCTTATTCCATTGTAAGTTTTTGTGCACATTCAAAGGCTTTGCACGATCGCAGAAGGAAAAGAGGACGGCGTTTTACATGCACAAATAATATACATTATATCTACACTATACACAGGAACAGGTTAGTACAAACAGGTCCACACGTCAAAATAAAAGCGGGCAGAAAGTCTGAAAATATTTCAGGTTAAAACTGGTGTGCAAGTTTAATTAGTTAATAGAATTGTGAAAATAATGCACGAAATCTTCAAATTTAGGAGACAGTTTTACAGTTTGAGATGTACATTTTGGCTTAAAAAAAAAAAAGAAGAAAAAAAAAGACAATTTTGCCTGCTGCTCATAATCTCTAAAATATTCTCAAATAAAAAAATAGTAATCCATTTAAAATCTACTCCATTACTATTTTTACTCATCAAATCTATTAGACCTGTCACGATAATTACTTTGTTGAATAAATTATACCTGGAACAGTATTTTCTATTGTGTAAATCTTTTTGCACAAGGGGTATGTATATTTTTTAAGCTGTCGAGTCAAAAAAGTAACTTCTTTGTCTAATTATTAAAATAGATACAAAATAAGTAGCCCATGTGTTTGTTTTTTTTAATACATATGCATTAACACTATTGTGTCAGTGGCATAAACTAGTTTCATTATTATTGTGATATTTTCTGTAGCAATAGATCACATTTTAAAAAAAAATATTGTGACAGGCCTACAATTTACTGCATTTCACTTAAATTAAATAATCTTTAATATATATATTAATATTTCTTTTCTCTCCCAGTCTCGGTTTGTGCCAGAAATTCAGATCACACAGAAAAAGGCAACATTATGACAACCACAAAGTTAAATATTCATTCATGTTTTGAAAATAAAAGCTCTTCGTCATAAAGTACAATCAGAGTTCTTATGTGTAAAACAACCAGAGGGACACACAGAGAGGACAGCTCTGATTGGACAAACAGGCTGGATTTGAAATTACAGTGACGGAAAAAAAAAAACACTACAAAATAAACCAACATACATCATTTTATGGAACATTTTAACCCATTTAACTAAAAAAATACAACATAAATAAAATATAATAAATATTACTGAAAGTTGAAGAAACAAAAAGTGGTTAATTTACAGTAATAATTTTGTAAAGTAAAATGTAATAAATATATTTAGCTTGAATAATTTAGCTATTAAGCTAAATAAAATGAATAATACATGTAGACACAAATTTAAGAACGGTAGTGAAATTAAGTGGGTTAAAATCAGTGGTGTAGTCTACATTTTTGGGATCGTGACGTCACACTTCATAGAGAATTATTTGTTAGCCTAATGTAAAACCAATGGAGGTTTGAAGATGCCAATAACTAAATGTACATTCAAAATTATTCTAACACTGCAGATTGATAAATGTATTTACCAGTAATTGACCAGCCATTTATCAAATTGTTCCGGAGCTTTTTAGTTAACTTTTTGATGCACATTTTGCACCGCAGCAACAGACATCCCGAGCTCTATTCAGGGGAATTCTAGATCCAACTTAGCAGGTCATTGCCCATTCACTTGGTTACATGCTGAACTAGTGGTTATACGGCGTATACCTGCGTATCAAATAGACTACACCACTGGTAGAAATGTTCCAATAAATGTATAAAATAAAAAAAATGTTTTTTTATTTGTAAAGGCCTAGTCCACACTGGCATTTTAAAACAAGTGGACTGCAGGTCAGTATCTACAAAAGGTGCTTTGGACCGGGTTTATTTCTCTGTTAGATAGGTCGGTTTTATATTTGGTTTAATTCAGGTTTTTCTAGACACGTTTTAGGTCCAAGTCAGGACAAGTCAGGACAAGCCAGGACTAAACGGTGTCCGATCCAGGTCTAAACCAGGCCTAAACACCTCTTGTTGAAAAAAAACATAGCTATGGATCAGAACTTTTTAGTAAAACATTTGAGATAAACAGATCCATGCGAAGCTACAAATGCATCAGGTTTCTGTCCGAGTTGAGCTCCTCCTCAGCTTGGTCCAGTTCACTTTGGTCCAAGAGCTCAAAGTCCTCCTCCTCAGCTGGGACTAAGGTTTCGTCTCTCTCCTCCGTCCCTCTCTCCTCCTCCTCCTCTTCCACCTCCATGGTGCCTGCGGTTCCCAAAGGCCCGGGCAGAAACTCGTCAAGAGCGGGTTCCTCGCAGTCTTCGCTGGACCTTAGCAGAGCGGATAGTGTGTTTTGGACAACGGTGGAGATGGCAGTGGACACGATCTCCTCACTCAGAGCCTCTAGGGAGCGCTGCGCCTGCTCCGTCACTTCCCTGGACTCGTCCTCAGTCTGGTCCCCGGTCTGGTCCCCGGTCTGGTCCTCGGTCTGGTCCTCGATCTGGTCCTCGATCTGGTCCTCGGTTTGGTCCCCGGTCTGGTCCCCGGTCTGGTCCCCGGTCTGGATCTGTATTTGAGGTTGTGCGTGTCCATTGAAATGCGTGTTGACAAAGTGCAGAGGCGAGGCGAGGTGCTGGAGGAGCAGGGAGGCCGGGCTCATCGGTTCTGCATCCAAGGGCGCACCGGACTGGGCAGAGTCGGGGTGAGAGGGCCTGCGTGGGGGGAAAAGTAAGCTTTGGGGGTCCATGGGGTACTCTTCTATTGAAGGAAACTCAGGTAGGTCTCTGAGGTAAGCCTCTTCAGGGTCTGAGTGCACGCTCTGCTGGTCCAAGTCTGAGCACACGAGGAGGGTCAGAACAGCAGGACAACAGTAGCTTTAAATCATGTACATTAATAAAGCAAAGGAAATACACTGACCCTCTGAGACATCTGTGAGCTGCGGCGTGGTCGCCCGGGACACAGAGAAACCTCCACTTTCCAAAATGGACGCCTCTTCATCCGAGAGCTCTGAGTCTGTGATGGCCATGGCCAGAGCCGTGGTCTTCGCATCCACCTGTAACAAGGAACTCACTTAGAGATTATAGAAGAGATGTTCAGGACACAAATCAAAGAGCTTCAATTCCGATTACAGTGATATTTATAGTTACGGTTGCTGAAACCCATCCAAACATTTTATTTTATATATAGATTTTTTTTAATGTTGTGATGCAGTAATCTTGTGTTTGAAGTTATAACGTGGAAAGTAACTCATTACAATACTCAAATCAATTTAATAGAGTATATTTTTGGTTTAATTGTACCAAGTGATGGGATTTTTTATTCGGTCAAATATTAAGTTATACTCTATTAGAACACGTATATACATACACACATACATATATAGACACATACATATATGTATGCGTATATTTTATAATTAGTAATTTTTGCTTTGAGTAGTTTTTCCCGATGTATACTTTATACATTTACTTTAGTACAATTGTGGCAGCGATCCTGGCACTTATTTAGCCATGTAACTAAACTTTACATGAGTACCAATTTTCAGTACTTTTTCACCACTAATGATTACTTAAGTAGTAGTGCATTCCATTTACCGTAGGTGCGAAGCAGCAGAGCTCCTCCTCTTCACTCTCGCTCTCAGTCTCTGCTCTGGGCTCTTCTCCCTCCTCCAGCTCCTTCTTCACCTCTGACACAGAAATATAACCATCCACATTAGTCTAATGGACACATTACTATTGTTTAACAGTCTTGAACTCACTACTAAAATAAGTAGTTATAATTGTTAGCACTAGTCGATTAGTCCTAACATTTTGTTTTATTATTAGATCTTAAAATATATTTTTAACCAAATAAAAGGTTGACATATGGTGAAGGCTTCTAGATAATTCTAGAGAATATTTACAAAGTAGAAATATTTTGGGATATTTAATTATTTGATTTAATATGCAGCTATCTTTACTTAGTTTAGTATTTAGTATATGAATAGTTCCAATAACAATCATCAAAATATGACTATGATACAAATACAAATCATAGTTTATTAATTGTTGCAGCCGTAAATGTGTTGGCCTGTTTAGACTCACTGGTTGTATTATTTAGCACCAGTAACATTTTTAGAAGGCAGGAGTGCTACTTGGATGTGAAGATGGTATAAAGTTGAAGCAGTGACACTCAAAAAAGTTTAAAACATTATTTAAAAGACTTATTTGAGCGTTTGTTATAGTAGAAAAATGCATAATGTAAAACACATTTGATGAAACATGCTATGGGAAAAATATGCTATATGCTATGATAAATTATAACTATTTACATATGTTGGCTGTCGGGTAATGATTTGATTATCTTTAAAGACACTGAAGGTAAATTATAAAGTACAAATTTTATAAAACCAACTGACACAATTTTAAAAGCAGATAGTCAGTCTATGGAGGGTGGAAGCTGAGTTTTAAAACATGACACGAGCTCTAGATATAAAAACAGACTCTACACAGATGGCACTGTCTTCAGTGCACAGCAAAGCTAAATGACTCAAATAGAGAAGAACTGCTAGCTCTAAAGTCTACTTTGTAACTGAAGGACTGAAGCAAATTGAATCAAACAAATGAAGAGTGTCCATGTCGTCACTTCTACATAGGGCGACCAAAGCGTGACCTGAAACAGCCTGGCTAAGCACAAACAGGCTAAGGACCTGCAGCGCCCTGTATCCCAGCCGTGTGTTACAAGGAAGCCAAGCGTGGCAGCTTAAACATATGTGGGATCCAACACATAAGAGAAACAATAAGAGGAGCCCGACTTCAAGCACTTTCCCAGAGAGAATCCTACTGGATTTTATTTATACTTTATACTCTACCCAGTTTCCAGGCCTCAAAAGGTAGTTTGATTCCTCTCCTTTCCTTTAACACAACAGCCAATATGTAAATAGTGGTCAATTATTTTTCTTGTTAACAAAGCATATTTCATTAAATGGTTTTACATTATATATTGTTTTTACAATAATAAACACACTTTATTTGTAGTTGTACCATGTGACTGTAAACCTGCCCACTTTGGACATGTGACTAAAATTTAAATCTGCTCTGAAACAGCCATCTCGTGTCTGCCCTGATGAAGACTGAAGGGACAAAACAGTGTGTGTGAGTGCCTCAACTTCTTTCAACTTATTATCCTGTTTAGGCTGATTCCTCTGGTTGTTTGTAAGCCTGTTATTAGCCTGTTATTATCCTGTTTAGGCTCATTCTGTGTTGTAAGCCTGTTATTAGCCTGTTTAGGCTCACTCCTCCGGTTGTGTTGTAAGCCTGTTTAGACTCACTCCTCTTTTCGTGCTTGCGCAGCTGCGCCTCTCCTTTCATGCTGTAGTCCAGTTTCATCAGAATAGGCTCTAGTCCCGTGTACATCCTCTGGATCAGCTCATGGTACACAACCAACGGCCACAGCAGCACACTCAGAGCTGAAAGAAACAAGAAACAGAACTCCTGTAGATCATTTATAAAGCTTTCTTGCACTCTGCAGTGTGTAGGCTGCTCTCTGCACAATCCTTATTTATAAAACTGTTTTACTTTTAATGGCGGTTGGCAGCCAACTGAACAGGTCCTACTGTAGTTGTACGTCTAACTTCTTATTCTTCTTTGATGTTTTATGGCGGTTGGTATCCATAGTGTTACATTACTGCCACTGTAGTGTTTTAAGCTAAACCGTAAAAAAAAAAAAAAAAAAAAAAAAGGGGGAAAGAGGTAGAAACCCCCAAAAAAGACCATCCTGTAAGTCTGGAGACACAGGTAAAAAGACAAGAGTTGTGCAGAGGCGCAGAAGTGAAGAGAGTTAGATTCAGGGAGTCGTCACCAAATACATCTTTTAGCCTGAAATAATTTTATTCAGACAAGATTATCATAGTTTAACAGAAGTGTTTATTCCACTCATTATTCCACTCATTATTCTGGACAACACATGACTCATGCATGAACACATTTCCCTTTCTCAGTCCATGTTGTAACTGTATTAGTCTGTGTCTGTGACGATACAGGGAAGATCTTCAGAATTTGTGAATGCATTTATGAAACGAGAGGAAACTCCTTCAGACAGAGTACATGAGCAAGGTTTAGTTTAATGAAGCTCTGAGACAAGACGCAAATCAAACATTAGTTTGTTTTTACACAGTGCGCGACATGTAGCACAGTGTCAGAACCTGACCCAGACAAAGAATGGCCTTCATTATTTTGTAACAGACAGCTTGCTTTTTTACTGAGCCCATGAAGTACCGTTAGCTCAACGTTTTGTTTTGAAAAATTGCTAACGCAGCGGAGCGCCAGGAACGACTGATCTGAAGTGTGGTTAATGGGAATCTTTTCATTTAGGCTGCATAACTAAGTCAATTAAATCACTTTCATCCTGTTTATGTCGCATTGTTTGTAACTGTTCGTTAAAATGTTAGAAATAAAGCATCAGGAGCGAAACATTGTGTGTAATTTGCCAATGTGGGGATTCACCCACACTATTTCACGCACACATTTGCCCAAAACACACCCGCATTGGTAACGGAGATGGCTATAGGTCAATGCTGAGCAGAGAGAGCAGTAAATATGAGACATTACGGTTAATTGAATGCATGTATTTGTTTAATAGAGTCATTATAGTGGCACAGGACTGCTGTCAGTCTGGGGTTACAGGAGAAGTGACACCTAGTACGGAGTCTTGTGCGCTCTTGGATATGGATTTGAAGAGACAAATTCAGTGTGCGTCACACAAAAGTTCAGCACGCACAAGTGTCAGAAGCAGATGGTCATGTCTGCAGCCTTGAACTGCTGAAGAGCAGCAGTGGTCACTGATGTGCCGCTTCATGCACTTTGGAAACCCATTTGGATACAATGGGAAAATTATGCACAATGTTTTGCTATGTTTTATTTCCAACATTATAAAAGAGTTATAAACAGTAAGATATAAATAGGCTACAGTGATGACAGTTCATTTATTTTAAGATATGCAGCCTGAATAAAAGGATTCACAGTAACCACACACTGCTTTAGCTCAGATGATGCACATGCACTTTCTCGGGATCCTGACCTAAAAACGCCGGAGCACAACTACCAAAAGAGCCATTCGTGGGCGCCGTAATTTTTAGGGTCGTCCTGTTTAAATAATGAACTAATCTGTGCCAGACCCAGGCGCACACACTCACAGAAGTAACCAAAGTTTTTACCTTCCACTCGCTGTTTTATTGGCAGAATAAAAGCACCCGACAGACCTTCATGTGTTCGATAATTCTTCCTGCACTTGTCTTTGCAGTCACTCACGTGCTCACCACCCCCTCCTTTAACCCTTCAGACCTCCACATGCACATATTAATATGTATGAACAGGGTCACGGTCAAACCTCACGCACATCTCATCCAAACTTAAGAGTCTGAAGCACAACAAAAATAAAATAGTCTCCTGTATAAATATTAGTAAGTGTATGAGACTAAAACACAATTTATGGAAGCAAGCGAGAAAGAAATGTTTATTTGAATCTCATTCATAAGTTACTTTCCCCGTCCCCGTGTTTTGGAGGCGTGAAGAAGGTGTGACGTGACATGGGTTCATGTGCGCAGACTCCAGCTGCAGATGAGATCTATGAAGCCCAAATTGCATGGTGGATAGTGCACAGTGTGTTTTATAAATCAAGAGTTTGCGTAAGTCTCTAGTTGCCACTTAGTTGCACTTCCTCAGCAAAATTTCTACACAAACATTTATAGATGAAGCTCCCGTACTCTGGGCTGCATAAGCCTTGCCAACTGGGAGGAGCTTGGTGATAATAGCATGTCTTGTTAATGTATTTGTTTACACAGTGTAAGTTTCATCTGAAACTAATCTTCTTTGTTACCATAACAGCCCTGTAATGGACCATAGAAATATTTTTTGCTGGGTGCACTTCACTCGTCACCATGATCTCAAAATGCTGTTGTTTACCAATGGTAAATTGAACCTTACACCACAATTTCTGTTAAAAGTGGGATTCTTTCTTATCAACAAATGCCTCCCCAACTCCTCTTAAAACCAAATCTCTCTGCTTACAACCGTCATCCCACCGTCTTCAAGAGAGGTTTCTGGCCTTTGGATGAAGATGCACGACAATCTCCAATTCAACATTTGCAGGCCTTCTGTGTTGAATCAGCCTTTTGTGAAATGGCCGTTTAGTCTCCACAAAGAGACTAATCCACTCAGACCCATTGCGTGCACCACCATTTCCTTTTTCCCCCCTTTTTCTTCCATATTTTGTGCCCATAGGCTTTATTGACAGGAAGGTAGTGCGAAATGCGGATTCAGGAATCGAACTCACAACACTGCGGCCGGCTGCACTTGGAGCCTGGCATACGTGTGCTCTGCCACTCCAACACCGGGCAGCACGTGCACCACCAATGAGAACAATGAGAATGAGACTACAGGAGGACACTACCTTACAGGAGAGAACCAAGCTTAACACATGAACACCTCTGCAAAATATTAGATACCCGTCTGGAAGAAGGTGGTATTCAATTTCGAGGACTATCAGCAGATTCGTGGTTGTAGCATCTCTCTCATCGTGGCCAACTTGTTCATGGGGCAGTTTGAGAAGAAGGCATTGACATCCTTTTCAGGCACTTCCAAGTTTCTGGTCCTGCTGTGTGGCTGACGCATTTGTGACAATCAAAAAAAAAATAAAAAAATAACTGGAAGATTTCTCAGAGCATATTAATATGGTGACCCGAACATCAAGTTCAAGAGAAGACGCTAAGGAGAACCAATTGGCCTTTCTTGATTGTTCCACTATCCAAGGGCAGAACAGGAAGCTCCAGATGGCAAGTATATAGGAAACCAACACACACATATCAGCTCATACTTGCTCCTTGAATCATCACCAGCCACAACAGCACAAGCTGGAGGCGATCTGGATATTACAAAACAGAGCCCAAGAAGTGCCCACCAGCTCAGAGGGGAAAGGAGGAAAGCCCAAGCTTGTGGTTACCCCGCCTGGGGAAGGGAAACAGAACCAAGAAGGAATGGAGTCTTTATCCCTTGTGCCGTCTAAAAAGATTCAGTCCAGACACATAACATTCCTGTCCATTTTAAACAGGGCAACACTTTTAAGACAAAAAATGGTTCATCCTAAGCACGCAATGCTACTCAAAACAGAGCAATGTAGTATATTCAATCCAATGCAGTAAGGAAAGTTGCAAAGATCACTACATATGGTAGGGAGGATAACATTCGTCTGGTAACACTACGGGCCCAAAACAAACAAAGCTTCTGACCCACGGCCCCATGGCTGGCCCCATTGGAAAACAACCCTCTCAGTTAAAGTAAATGAAGCCTACATGGCTAGCGGGTCCGACGCGTCAGCTCTTCCCCCTTCGGAGAAACGGGGTTCCGCCGGCACCAGAAAAAGTTTCTCATGGCTACCTCCCATCAGAGGAGAGACAATGACAATTCACCAGTTAACGCTCATCATGTGTGAAACAAAACTTGAAATGCAGTGTGACATGGTGTCACTGACAGTGGAAGTGATGGTGGCGGGCGGTGCTGCTCGGCTGAATGAGGGAGGAAACCGAGCACGGGTCGATGAAGCTGAACTACGTATTTCAGACAAAAAAATAAAATAAAAGAAAGAAATCCTAGATTTGGAGTCCAGATCCCGTAGGGGCAATCTTGGAAGATCCTCCCAGAGCTCGGATTACCGGGAGAGGCAGAAATGCTCCTCAGGAGGATGCATAAGACAAAGAACTAAACAGCAACGAGAAATGGAGCCACTAGTCACCAGAGTATGAGAGTTTGTGTTGTGGTCACATGGTAATATATGGGAGGGGCAAAGTAATGCAATCTTAACCAAACCAGACCAAATTCAATTAACATTTGAATCTTTCTATACAGGGCTCAGATTAAGGATTTTCACTTGTTTAGCGGTGCTGCTAAACAATCCGTTAATTTTTCCAAATTTGTATAGAATTTATCAAATTGCATAGCAAAACACGAAAGTGACTAACAATCAATATTTTCCATTGATATAACACGATTATTTATTTAATATGTATTTGTAAATATTCTATTTTTAAAAAAAAACTTAACAAATTCACTTTTAAACACTTAAAATAAAAAAACAGAAAACTTGCAAATAAATTAGTTGTTGAACAGATTAATCAACACAAAGTCAGATGGCCTTATTTACAACTTTCTTCCATATCATCATCAATCAGATGACTATTTGCCGGAGTCTCATTTACATATTAATTGTCATTACACTCACAAAAAATATGTATTAAGCTTCTGATGGAAAAATAAAGGTTGCTGTGGCGTCCATCATGGGGTATTTTATGTGTTGTACCGCTCTATTTGACGTTCAATTCCATTTTTCGTTTTGCTATTTGATGACGGTCCCTAAGTACTCACGTCTTGGCTCTGCACATTCAGAGCCGTGTAATTCGCTGCGCCCAAAATACGCATCTGATTGTTAAAAACGAGGTTGTGTCACTTGGCAGTGTAAATATGAGTGTTTGGCATGTGAATAATCTGCAAAGACTTTTGCGTTTAGGAGCTATTGACCTCGGAAGTCTGTATCTGTGAATATGACGCTAACTTTACCGCACGTGGCTCCTCCCACTTTCAGACTCGATCTATGACAGCAGCGGGACTCGTCATGACAACACAGCGTCCTACATGTGTCATGCCGTTATTGACGATCGATTGACGAGTGATGAGTACTTTTTAGGCGCTTTGGTTATACAATTGAACACGCATTTTTGTATCGCAAAAGCTGCGATACAAAAACACTTTTTTCTGACGATTGCATTGCATTTGCGAGAAATTGCATCGCATTTTGCGATGCGATACCGCTTATTCTGAACCCTGCTATTAAATAAATAAATCAAAGAAATTCCAGTAGATAGAGAGGATAAACAAATTCACAATTAACAGCACAGGTCTGAGATTTAAAGTCTGGACAACAAAAGGTATAAACTTTTTATTTTACCAGATAGAAAAGGAGATTTGAACAGCTTTGATTAGTTGAAAGAATCCTTTGGCTTGGAGAAGCAAGACATTTATAGGTATTTACAAATTAGGAGTTATTATCAAGAAATTAAACAAAGTAATGACCATCATTGCTCCAAACCACTATCACATGTTGTGAGACTGTTCTGTTGCTCACAAGTATTGGCCTGCAGTCAATAAAACCTTACTGTTAGTTTATTGTCCATGTATCTAGGCCTCAGAACTCCTGCCATGGACACAACAGTTCCCTCTGGAGCATAATCTAGGCGGCAGCGAAAAAGGTCCTCACAAAAAAGTTGGATGACACAAATTGGACCAACAATCATTGACTGGACAAACATTGTACTGGACATTCAAAAAATTTGAAAGACTACCGGTATTTGAAATTGGACAAATATGACAGACTGGGCAAAGTAGGACAATTGTTTGGGTTTAAATGTGCTTTAGTTTCTATTGTTTTGTTGGATGTCCATACAAGATCAACTGGTGAAATATAATGCAAAACTGGATGGAAATAAATATTCAAATATTGCAGAAGCTTATTGAAACTATGCCACAGTGTGTGCTGTAATCAAAGTTAAGGCGGTCCTACCAAATATTAGAGCGTGTGCCCCTTTTTTCCGGACAGTAAATAAGTGTATTTAGAATACCGGTAATTTTGGATTCACAAGATATTTTATAGCCAAAGTGGACAACTATTAATGTTCACAGCTTTCCTATTGAATTTGAACAGAGCCAATCTGATCTAGTCATTCTTTGAATACAACAAACCAGCCCAGTGTGTTTGACCCATGGCAAAGTGTGTAGAGTTTCAACATGTTTACAGACAGATTCTTCAAACCAGAAAAACAAGATCCAATGTAAGAGACAAAGAATGCCACCGCCGGTTGAGCCCAGTTGTAGTTCCAGTTTTATTCTGGTATTGGTCCCGTTTTAAATCTTTTTTTCACCTGGTTCAGGCCTGGTTCAGGCCTGGTTCTGACCTGGTTCTGACCTGGTTCTGACCTGGTTCTGACCTGGTTCTGACCTGGTTCTGACCTGGTTCAGGTTCTTTTTTAGGGTGCATTCACACTTGCTGGGATTGGCTCACTTTAATTGACCTCTAGAGCAGTTGTCCCGTTAGTACAGTTCACTTGGACAAGTACGAACATAAAAGCATACACTTGACACATGTCCAATCATAGTGAACTTCTCCTTCGGTGCGGATAAAATGATGTGGAATGCGCTCTTAAGACATTGTTTAGACCCAATTAAGTTTGTTTGGACGTAGTTCAGATGTATTTCTGACACAATTCATTAAAACCATTAAATACCACATTTAAGGCGAACAAATGGCTTAAAAATGCACATTATATTCTGCATTTTGTGTTGTGTTTCTCACCGATGATGTAGGAAATCATGACTCCAGGGACATAGTGGCCGACGACAGCCAGCACCAGACAGCCACAGCACGCCAGAGCGCAGAACTGAGGGAGGAAACACATGCGAGTGATGGTTCTGGGCCATGTCATATCACTCAGGACAGAAGTGTGATTTACCCCCCAGCTCCACTTTTGTCAGGTGGAGATAGGGTGTATTTTTATTCCTTTATTTTTTCAACCTTTATTAACTAAGGAGAGCCCCATTGAGATTAAAAAGATTTACAAGGCAGCCCTGGCCAACAGTTACAGTTACAAACAACAACATTAAATTACAATACCTGCAGAAAAACATTTGCACATGTGGGTAAGTGAGAGCAGATATTTTCAGAGCACATAAAGCTTATCACGGGTTAAACAATACCCAATATACCAATATCTCACTAAACATTTTTATTAAAATTAATCCCATTTTTCCCCAGTTTTACAAATTTTGTGACGTTTATAATTAACCATACAATCCCACAACTGTTACCCAGCAACTATTTGGTAAACAAGAGCCAAAATCCATATTACACAATAGTTATGATTTGACAAATAATAATACCAGATCAACACCTTTACTTTGTGTCAGTCACATGTAAATTGTTTCCCTGCATTTTCGATTGAATGTCACATTTTGATGACATGGACAGAGGGATTCTGTTTTACAACTCGGCACTACTTCCTGTAATGTTCAACAATTATTTTGCTGAGGTCAAACCGTTAAACCAAAATTAAAAGCTCATAAAGTCAGTTTTACATACACTGCATCCGGAAAGTATTCACAAATTACCGTATTGCAAAATGGTTAAATTTCATTATTTGCCTCAACATTCTACAAACAATACTCCATAATGACAACGTGAAAGAAGGTTTTTTGAATTCGTTACAAATGTATTCAGAATTTAAAATGAGCACTGTATTTGCCATGACACTCAAAATTCCGCTCATGTACGTAATTCTTCCACCGATCATCCTTGAGACGAGTCTACAACTTGGTAGGAGTTCACCAGCTGATTGGCCTGATTGCAAAAGCTCACACATGACTATATAAAGGTCCCACTAATCAGGCCTGTGTGGTGGAGGTGCCAGACAGAAGCCACTCCTCAGTAAAAGGCACATGTGTTACAAAAGGATCGGATTGGGACTCAAAATCAGATGACTCGGAATCGGGGTCTAAAAAACCTGACCGGGACATCCCTAACTTGAACCCAACTGAACATCTCTGGGGGGATCTGAAAATAGACTGTGAACCGATGCTCACCAACCAAACCTATTGGAGGTTCTACAAAGAAAACTGGGAGAACTGTCCATAAACAGGTGTAGCAGCTTGTAACATACTCAAAAAAGGGGCTTGAGGCTGTAATTAGTGCCAAAAGGTGCTTCAACATAAATTAAAAATACATTTGAAAATAATTCAAACTACTTTTTTTCACATTGTCAATATTGGGTATTGTTTTAAATTCATTTAATACAGTTTGGAATAAAGCTGAACAAAGCAGAACAAAATGTGGAAAAAGTCGAGCACAGCGAGTACTTTCCACACTGTAGTATGACTAACACTAGATCCTTGTAACAGCAACACCCCACTTCTCATAGTTCATCCTCCACGGCAATAGAAATAATATCTGATCGTGTCCTGTTGCCTAGTGCCCTGAAGCGGCTTGTTATTTACGGTTACCAGCACATCATTCAAGTGAATCAATTGTTCATAATTGACTGTTTTGGTATTGGGGTTTTTTCAGTTGAGATTTGCTGAGATTTGTATGTTGAGATTTAAATGCAAAGGTGTATAAAAGCATTAAACAGATCAATAGATCAATACTATATTCTTCTGTCATCGTTAACTGTACCTTCCCGTGGTTGTGGCGCTTGTATGTCAGCATTTCCTGCAGGTACCAACCACAGCTCAGGTAACCGTCGGCCACGTGCAATGAGAGCTCCGGGACTGAGAGGAGACGTGGCTCCAGGTCCACTGCCTCACTGTGGAGAGATGGACAACCAGTAAGATGTTAAGGTTAGGTCCTTTAGTCCTGGTTTAGACCAGGGACATTTTCAAACATATTAGTGTGCTCTGTGAAGCAGCCCCAGTAAACCCTAGATTTAGTTGTGTATTCTCCACTTTTGGGTCAGTTGTGTTCACATGTTCTGCTCCTCATTCTCCCCTAACCCAACACCATGAGCCATGTGAGACGAGATCTTCTGACCACCGCACTCATTTCCTTGACTGCGAAGTGATGGAAAGAGAAGCCGTTCCAAGCCCACTTATTTTAGCGGCCTTGGAGTGAGCGTTTACTCCGCTCCAGAATGCGCGTTCACACTGGGACCATCGAACGAAAGCTCCTTTACACAGACGCAACTGGTGGCAGTGTGAAAACGACTCTAGTCTGGCCTTGTGTTGCCATAGATTAGTCCTGGACGGGATCCGTTTTACTGGATTAGTCCGATTTAGTCCTGGTTTTACCCCTTTAGTCCCATCACCTTGTTCCTTTTATAACTCTTGGTTTCAACTTGGTTTAGTTTATTCAGACTTTCTCCCAGAGGCCAAAGCAAATACAAGAAATAAGTGTTCATAAAGTCTGAAAAGGGAATAAATAGAAGCCTGAGCGTGTAGCGCCTACCCCTTGTACTTTAATATAAAGAGCTGCACCCAAGCCCCCAGCAGCCAAGATGGCCATTCAAGTCAATAGGAGCTGCTCAGTGTCGCATGTCGCCAGTTAGCCTTTAGCTCTCCAGCGACGTGCGGCCCAAGTTTCCGTACCACGTGATTGCGCTGACCAATCAGAGAGAGTTACAAGAGCAGCGCAGAGCCCAGTGTGAGATAAAGCGAAATATTAAACTACTGGTTTTAAGAAAACTGAAGGATTTTGAACTGGAAAAAGTTGACCAGAACACGTGGTGAGGAGAGAGCAGAGAGCAGCTGTCACTGCGTCATCATAAAATCAAGCCGTTTTCACTCATGGATCTATTAAAATATGAGCTTCACCTTAATTCCAGCTCATGGTCTAAAGCTGCTGCTTCTTCACTTTTACATCAGAACATTTGCTCATTAATGCAATTTGTTTTTTACACGCCAGTTTGATTATATTATATACATAGCGCAAAACTGTACATTTTGTATATATATATACCAAAATCTATTTATTATTACTGTTATTATTCAGTGTTTTGTGGTTTATCGCAAATAAAATATAAAACCATAAAAAATGTCTAGTTTGTAAACTTTTTCTCTGACAATGGAAATAATTCTGATTCTTAAGTACATGAAACGTATGATCTAAAATTGATTTCTTAAATCACGGATTTTTTTATCTGCCAAATACCAATCATTCTACAACATGTCAAATGTGTTCCCATGTTTATCTATCACAAAACATGCTTAAGTCATGATGAAGTCAGTATTTATGCTAAAGTCATGATTGAGTCAGTATTTATGCTGCTTGTGTAATACAAATAAAACACTGATGGACACGAAACGTAACATCAGAAGTTTATCCCCGGCAAAACGTTCCATTTCCTCGCTTTCTTTCCGCAGCATTTCTCACGTTCTTTCAGTTTTTCAGGCAAAACAATTTAAAGACATCGCTTCTGAGCAGTAGATCCACGGTGGTCATTAGTTCCATGATTTGATCAGTTATTAAACTCATAGATCCATATTTTTACGCCTGTAGCTCAGTCGTGGCATTTGGGCTATTTCAAGGCATCTCGGCCCCTTCGGCGGACTTAATCAGGGGTAAAGTTGATCTAAAATAAGACTAAACCGTTCCAAACCATACTCAATATTAACAGCAATTGATGCATAACTTAAAATGTCTTT
Source organism: Eucyclogobius newberryi (assembly GCF_026437365.1). Lineage (NCBI taxonomy): Eukaryota > Metazoa > Chordata > Actinopteri > Gobiiformes > Gobiidae > Eucyclogobius > Eucyclogobius newberryi. The sequence continues at coordinate 6,077,543 of NW_027315723.1, forward strand.
AGTCATTTTTTAAAGATTCCAAAACATTTAAGACCACTTAGGATCAAACATATAGTGCTTGGAGAATATTGGTGGAATTACTCACTGTTGGTTGGGTTTAACCTCCGTTTGTGGCACTGGAAAAAAAGAAAAATAAACATCATTAGTAGAATATGACCCTTAAATTTGTATAGTTTTTGTAGTTAAACCAGAGGATTGCCATCAGGGCAATCAAGGCAAGCAGTGATAGACCAATAACATCTAAAATGACCATGTGTCACAACTTTATTTAAATGGTTCCAAAATATATCCAAATAAGCCCGTTTTCCTCTCACTTCTGCTGCTGAAGCTTGGCTGGAAGTCAGTGTATTTTAGTGGCCACTACAGGCCACTGAGTAGTACTGCAGCTTGGTTATTATTAGGCTGCCCCAAATAAATTGTCGATTTGCTGTAACCCGAGTCAACATTTTTCAAGTGGGTCGGTCGGTAGGCAAATTCTTGTTTTTTTTTACTTTGAAGGCAAAAAAAAAAGATCAAAATTTTGTCATTTTTTGATTCGGAGTGACCGCCAGGGGTCAGGCTTCAACAGTCCAAGGGTCGGGCTTCAACAGTCCAGGGGTCGGGCTTCAACAGTCCAGGGGTCGGGCTTCAACAGTCCAGGGGTCGGGCTTCAACAGTCCAGGGGTCGGGCTTCAACAGTCCAGGGGTCGGGCTTCAACAGTCCAGGGGTCGGGCTTCAACAGTCCAGGGGTCGGGCTTCAACAGTCCAGGGGTCGGGCTTCAACAGCTTCAACCGTCCAGGGGTCGGGCTTCAACAGTCCAGGGGTCGGGCTTCAACAGTCCAGGGGTCGGGCTTCAACAGTCAATGACAGAAAACGTCTCAATCAACCCGATTGGGGACTAAATCTCACGATTTTAAGATATTTCAATCGACCTTTTGTACGTCGTTATCCTTTATTTTGGTAGCGAAGGCGAGCGGGGGGGAACATGCGGGGGACACGAGCGCCGCCATGTTTGTTGTGATGACGCTGCTGGGCGTGTTTCAATCCCAGAATGCATTGCGCAAGTCAAATTTCACACCCTGATAGAGCGTGACATGTACTATGGACACTTAAGAGGCAAACCAACTTGTAAAAGGCAATATAACGACACTTAAGCGTGTTCTGTTTGGTTACAGACGCATGTGGAGGACTGAATATGAAGTCGCACATGCGTTGCGCAATGCGTTATCTGTCCTTTGGGATGAAAGCTAGGTTTACCAACGTGATAAAAATATTCGACACGGCAGTTTTGGATAGACCAGTCGGCGAGTCGGCGAAATAAATGAAAAATAAAAGATTTTGATGTTTTTTCAACAAAATGCTGATATTTTTTTTTCAGTTGGCTAGTTTCATACCGGGTCGGTCGGATTACGGGAAACAGACATATTATTTTGCTCAGCCTTATCTCGCCCCTTTTAATTCTGTTCCTGTATTCAAAGAAGCCTGTTCATGCTCCGCTCTCCAACATGAGCTTTTACAACCTGAATGGACAGCAGCTTGTTTTTTCAGGTTTGCGCATGTGCACTGAGGACAACACGGCCTCAAACCTGGGAAATCTTGGATGCTTGCAGGTTGTGCTTAACGGCACATGTGCAGAGGAGAAGCGACGCAACAACAGTGCCACAACAAGTCAAAATTAGCTTTTAGAGGCAAGTTTTTGTTTGGAAGCGAAGGCTCTGTTCATGTTTCTAATGATTAAAAATACAGGCATTATTTTAATAACAGAGCAGTTTGTGTAATGATTTGATCGGTGAAGCGAGACTATTCGATCCATCCAGCAATTGAAGCAGGTCTCGCTCTTCATGCAAGACACCGGGTCTGAGACTTACTTGTTTTTTTCCCACCTTTGTTTGCAAATGTTATCCACATGCTTGCCCAGCCATAAAAGTAACTGCATGCTACAGAGTTAAGCGCTTGTAGTCCTTTACCGTGGCACAGGGGCAGCTTATGCTTCCATCGCTCCAGCAGCATCAGTCCGAGCAGAGATACACTGAGGAGGAACAGAGGGCGGAGAGACGTGGATGACAACAACCTAGAAGAATGAAAAATAATTATTGTGATCATAAATATACAAATACAAACATGTTTTAAATGACAACAAAATGAAAACTAGACACTGGAATGTATTACATATTTCTAACGAGGACTAAATCAAGACGCTGACCTAAGGCCAAGCAAGAGTAATAAAAAGAGGGACTGTAGAGGTGAAGATGGGCCACTATAGTTGCCTCCTGGCTGCTAAGTTTTAAGTGTTTCCCCAGCGTCAGTCCACAGTTTTGTGATAAAGCTTCTGTATTGGCCCCCATATTACACCAGTAACACAAATAGGTACTTTAGACACTTTAAGAAACAATGTAATGCTCAACCTGTTAGTTTAATAGGTCCATGCTCTCAACCTAGCAGCAACTGTGCAACACTTTTTTGTGAAAGTGTTGCACAGTGATTGCCACTTTCGTTGTAATCGCCGCTAAAATATGCTATAAAGTTGATAGATTTGTGTAAAATATCCAGTGTTCATGTGACCAACAAGTCAACACTGCACGGATTCTGAGGATGACCCGAAAACGGCTTTTCAGTCGGTGTAAACCTCATTTTCTCTTGAGGTCGGCATCCCTGTGTTAACTAATACAACTGGAGGAAGGATTACAGACGGGCTTCAGGAAGCTGAAGGTCAGTACTAAATCAGACCCCCGCTGGCTCACGGAAGTCAGAATTGGGTCCAATATGGCGTCCCTCGTGGCCCAAAAGACAATAATTATATGGCGGCCCTCGATACGCTTCAGACACTGGGTTAGGGTTAGGGACAAGAGAGCGGATTTGGACCCAAGAGAGAAAATGATTGCCTGAGCTGTATCAGCGGGACCGGCCTCGGTCGCCGCCATGTTGGGGCCAGTAACTTCCGTTTCGGTCGCCGCCATAATGGAATTCTGACTTCCATGAGCCAGCTGGGGTCGAATCTAATGCTAACCATAAAGGTGAATAGGTCAAATGTGCACAACACATAAGGCCCACAGCACCACCTTGTGGCTCGGGGAGGATGTACATTTTGGCTCCTACAGTGAGGATACAGAGCCTGAACCTGGATTACAACCAAGACTAAACAAAGCCCATGACAGGACTAAACCTGGACTAAACCTGGACTAAACCTGGACTAAACCTGGAATAAACCTGGAATAAACCTGGAATAAACCTGGAATAAACCTGGAATAAACCTGGAGCTAGAACGAGGACCAACTCAGGACTGAACAAAGTTTAAAAATAAAACAAGACCTAACCATGTGTAAATCAACCAAAACCTGGCAACACATATATAGTATTGGTAAGGGCTAAATAATAATTATAGTTTGTGTTTTAGCTATTGAAGGAAATCGCATCACAGGTTCTCATTCAGTCTACTCCTGGTTGAAGCCTGGTTGAAGCCTGGTTGAAGCCTGGTTGAAGCCTGGTTAAAGCCTGGTTGAAGCCTGGTTAAAGCCTGGTTGAAGCCTGGTTGAAGCCTGGTTGAAGCCTGGTTGAAGCCTGGTTGAAGCCTGGTTAAAGCCTGGTTAAAGCCTGGTTAAAGCCTGGTTAAAGCCTGGTTAAAGCCTGGTTGAAGCCTGGTTTAAAGCCTGGTTTAAAGCCTGGTTTAAAGCCTGGTTTAAAGCCTGGTTGAAAGCCTGGTTGAAAGCCTGGTTGAAAGCCTGGTTGAAAGCCTGGTTGAAAGCCTGGTTGAAAGCCTGGTTGAAAGCCTGGTTGAAAGCCTGGTTGAAAGCCTGGTTAAAAGCCTGGTTAAAAGCCTGGTTAAAAGCCTGGTTGAAAGCCTGGTTGAAAGCCTGGTTGAAGCCTGGTTGAAGCCTGGTTGAAGCCTGGTTGAAAGCCTGGTTAAAAGCCTGGTTGAAAGCCTGGTTGAAAGCCTGGTTGAAGCCTGGTTGAAAGCCTGGTTGAAAGCCTGGTTGAAAGCCTGGTTAAAAGCCTGGTTGAAAGCCTGGTTGAAAGCCTGGTTGAAGCCTGGTTGAAAGCCTGGTTGAAAGCCTGGTTAAAAGCCTGGTTGAAAGCCTGGTTGAAAGCCTGGTTGAAGCCTGGTTAAAAGCCTGGTTGAAAGCCTGGTTGAAAGCCTGGTTGAAAGCCTGGTTGAAAGCCTGGTTAAAAGCCTGGTTAAAAGCCTGGTTAAAAGCCTGGTTGAAAGCCTGGTTGAAAGCCTGGTTGAAAGCCTGGTTGAAGCCTGGTTAAAAGCCTGGTTAAAAGCCTGGTTGAAAGCCTGGTTGAAAGCCTGGTTGAAGCCTGGTTGAAGCCTGGTTGAAAGCCTGGTTAAAAGCCTGGTTGAAAGCCTGGTTGAAAGCCTGGTTGAAGCCTGGTTGAAGCCTGGTTGAAGCCTGGTTAAAGCTGGGCTTTGCCTGCGGCCGGTGCGCACCGGACAAGACACTACGGCAGTTTCACTTTACGGTTCATTTACGGATTTAACGTTTGTTAGTGTTTTAACGAGCTACTGAATGATCTGAAACCTATTCGTTTACCATCATACTCACAATGCAATAAAAACAACAACCGTAAAAAGGTAGAAAATAACTCCAGTAAGTCAAAGGAAACAAGAAAACTATCGATTGCTTTAATAACTATCGATGACAGGAACGTAACATACTACACTACGCATGAAACTCAATAAAGACGCATATAAACGTCAAACAAGGAGGTAAATCGGAGTTGTGTGGGATTGTGAAACACGGTGACTTTACAGTAATGTCCTGTTGTTGTTGTGCAAATACAGATTGCTCCACACGGCGCTGGGCCCGGAGCCGCAGACGCAGGATTAGCTAAACTAACCTGACGTCCCGACGCCAAACCGCGACCATCCGCCTCCCAAACCCTCTCAATCCGTCTCGTAAAAGAGTGAATTCATCGTTACCAGAAGAGCGTGTTGAGCGTGACCGCCGCGGAGACGCTGTATACGGGCCTCTCCCAAACCAAGAGCCGCTGGAGCCACAGCAGCAGCGGCTCGTACTGCGACAGCCAGCCGCGGACCCGCTCCGTCAGGCGGGCCAGCTCTGGGTCCACGTACCCGGGCTCCTGCTCCTCCGGGCCTCCGGGGAACAGCGCCTCCACGGACCCGAGCAGAGCGTGTCCAGGCGCTGGCGCGGGCTCCAGGGGCTCCACGGGCTCCAAAGGCTCCGGGGACCGAGCGCTGGGCTGCTCCGCGCTCGCCATGTTTCTGACTTTGTTGTGTTTGTGATCACGGGTGAAGACGGAGAGAGTCAAGCGCGACGGCTTAAAGGCGCACACCGGATATGCACCGCAAAATAAAACTCACCTTTTATTCAAAGTAAAAATGTACTGTACTGGTCAGAAAGGTGTAAATTAACACCGAGTTTACACAATAAAACCATTGGCAACAACCGTTTATTGTTTGTCTTCTGCATTTCTGTTTCTGTCTATTCAAGTCATAGAAGTATTATCAAATATATGTAACACACATTACAGTTTACAGAGTCCCGCAGGTGACATTAGTAAAATATTATATTTTCACGTGATCACGAGATACTATCACGTTCCCACGTGAAAAGAAAAAAAATCTTGAGGGAACGTGATAATTCATGATGTTCAAAAACATTGAACGGATCCCGTCCAAAAATATAATAAGAAAAATAAGAATATTCTTATTTTTCTTATTATATTTTTTGACAGGCAGGTATGGCAGGTATGCATGGTGACCTCTGGGAGGCGCTCTTAAATGGTATATACAGTAAGTATGTTAAAGAATGGATAAAAGATTCCAGAATGCAGGACGCAAGGGACTGTGACTGCCAAAAATGTAGTTGGAGATGTTAATCGTTAACTGAGATTCAGGAGCTGGACCACGCCTCAACCTCCTACTCCTCCAGCAACCACACCTCCTCTCTTTAACCACACCTCTAATTACCCAGAAGCCCTATTTATACAGGCCTATCCCAGCATCTCTTGTTGTCGCTGCTCTCTCGACCCCACCCTCCCACCCCATGTCTCTATCATCTTCACCTTAAAGGAATAATAGAGGATTTTTCGCCAATTTGAGAACTCAACTGGACTGTTCGTCCCTGTTTTAAAAATGCGCACACTCACCCCACACCTTCCTGTTGTTTCCAAGACGCCGCCTACCATCAAACCTCGTGCGGGAGCACGCATCAGCCCCGCAGCTACACGTGCGCTTGTTTATTAGCACGACGGATCGCATCGCATCTTTCCTCTCTGCAGATTTCCATCTTTTCTGAGCTCGAACACAGTCTTTCTCTGTCGTCATTCTTGTACTTTACACTGAAGAAACTCGCTAAACACACACCGGCATATCAACCACGCATGCGCAGACAGGGAAATGTGCTGATATCCTGGGAACAGGTGTGCAGTTGCACGCAGGGAATGATTGACATGTGTGAGAACTACTCGGCTGTCCACGCCACGAGGAAATGAAACTCAAATTGTGCGCCAAAAATCCTCTATTATTCCTTTAACACATTACCATCTACGGAGGGGGGTTCTGAATCGGCTGGGCTGATTACCCGAGACGGAGCCCACATCCTGAGTCTCTACTGAGCCAACTTTAATCAATCCATCATCGATCCATCATCACTATTATCAATAAACATTCTTTCATATTCCATTGTTGTGGCGTGGTCGTTGCAAGTGAATCAAACATTATTTTATGCTGGAGATGAGTTACGACAATATATTGGCCACACTTGCTTTGGATAATAATATTTTGAGCAAAAGACATTTGTCACCTGCCATACCTGCCAGACCTGCCAGACCTGCCATACCTGCCATACCTGCCATACCTGCCAGACCTGCCAGACCTGCCATACCTGCCATACCTGCCATACCTGCCTGAAAAATAATATACATCATAAATTATCACGTTCCCTCAAGATAATTATCACGTTCCCAAGTGATATTTAAAAAAAATAAAAATTGGGATTTTTTATATATATATATTTTTACGTGGGAACATGATAATATCTCATGGCCACGTGAAAATATAATATAGATTCACGCAAACTTTACCCTTTAACTCAGGGGTGTCCAAACAATGCCCAGGGGCCAAACACGGCCCTCAGACCAATTTTTGTTGGCCCCCAGAGCAGGCTTCCAGATTAATTATGACACAGCTTGACTATCAAATATGTCCATTTTCAAATTAAGTCTGAATGTCATTTTTTCCCTTTGTCTGATTTAACATCTCAGTCCAGTCCTTGACGTTTCAACTCTAATTCCTATGGAGCTTCATATTCTGTACAGCAACGCTCTGATTTGAGCTGAAGGTAAATCTCAACTCCGATTGGGGTTTCTTGCCATGTCATACTAAGAGATTGCTTTATTCCACTCATCAAACAGCCGTTTGGGGATGGAAATTGGTAGAGACTGGAATAGATCTGGCCAAAACATTTTTATATATTTTTTATAGGTTCAGTCTGTGATACAGGTGAGTGTTTTGAGTGCAGTGATAAACAGATTAAATAATAATAATAATGCATTGTATAGATAATATGCATTGTTGAAAATGTTTTATTTTAGAAAACATTTATGGCTCTAACAACCTCAACCAGAACAAACAGATGATTACAGTTCTTTCTTCTCTGAAAGAATTGTCCACTATATAATTTTGAGAATATTTTTGGAGATTATACATATGATAATCCTTCCAGATTTCAAAACCACCAATTCAATTTCAGAACAAAAGTGAGTTTGTGGCATGTCCCGTGTGTGAGCAACGTGAATGTAATAATAAACCCAAGTAAAACCTAAATCTTAAAATTAAAAGGAAAATTATGGAAATTAAATTATATTGTGAACCAGTGTGTAAATTGGACTAAATAATTTCTAAACCTGGACTAAATAGGTAAAACTAAACTGAAACAGTAGGAATTAGACAAAGGGATTAAGGAAAAACTAGTACAAACAAGCTCTGGACCAGAGCTAAACTAGTAAACCAGAACAAACCCAGGTCTAAACCCGAATTAAACCAATCTTGGGCCCAGGATAGTTCACTCTTCCCCTCTTCTCTTTTCTGTTCTGTCAGGTGCAGGTGACGGGTGACTCTCCAGAACACCTGTCTCTCACAAACAGTCCATCTGAACCTGGCTCTGACTTTGGACAAACATATTTAGAACAGTAAAATTTGAATTGTGAGGATGACGACCAAAATCATTTACTTTGTGGTGAACGGGCGCGAAGAGACGGCTGAGTTTGGACAGGACTGCTCTGACACTGAAGTTAAAGGTAAAAACACATTTAGTTCTATATTTCACTGGAGGAACAATGCAGCACATTGAATAATCTGTGTTTAAATGTACGCTATTTTGTGAAACATTTCAATTTTACATTTTTAAAATCTGATTTAGAAAAGGTTTAGTCCTGGTTTAGTTCTGCCTTAGTCTGTCATTTTTCTGCCATTTAGTCCTGGATTGGTACTGCTTAGACTTAGTTCTTTGGTTTATTTACATTCTAATTTAGACCAGTTTTAGAACTGGTTTATTAAACATTAAATACTTCCTGCATTAAAGAGCTAGTTTAGTCCTGCTTTTGATGTTAAATCTTAATTTTGCTCAGGTTGTGGTTATCCAACATTCAATTTTGCAGCTTTGTTTTTTGTGACAGTAGGAAATGTAGTTTTTCTCACTCAGCTGTTTTAAATTATTTGTTTTTTCTAATGTTTAAGTTTTTCACCAGAATTATTTCGTGCGGCGGCGGAGGTGGGACCGGAGCACATCCTGAAGCTCTTCAGTCCAGACGGACGACTGTTGAAGATCTCAGCTTCACTTCAACCAAACCACAAGAACTCACCATACACTCTGCAGCTGGCCTCAGACACATGTGAGACCGGGGCAGGACCAGGACTAGACCAGGGCTGCAGCAGGACGGGACCAGGTCTAGACCAGGACTAGACCAGGGCTGCAGCAGGACGGGACCAGGTCTAGACCAGGACTAGACCAGGATTCATTTTACACTCTGACCTCAGACTTGTTTGTGACCAGGACTATGACATTTGACCCATTCTTCAGTGCTGCTGGACTTGACCTGTACTGAACTAAAGCTGATGTGGTGCTAATGTTGCAGGTGTTGTTGTGCCAGCACAGCTGGGCGCCATGGAAACAAGGCTACAGCAGCTGGAGCATCGTGTGATGGAGCTGAGCCAGAGTCCAGAACTACTCCAGGACTTGGACCGAGAGGTGGAGGGCTTCAAGAGGAAACTACAAGTAATATTATTACAAAAATAAATTGATTTGATTTGATTTGATTTACTATTGTTTAGTCTCGGTTCAGTCCTGGTTTAGTCCTGGTTTAGTCCTGGTTTAGTCCTGATTCAGTCTTTGTTTAGTCCTTGTTAAGTGAAAGTTTACTCCTGGTTTAGTCCTGGTTAAATACTGGTTTAGTCCTTGTTTATGTGCATTTTCCTTTTCAGAGCGTGGAGCACCTGAGCTGGATGGGCTTATTCAGAGATAACACAGAAAAATTCATTCACAAAACCGGCCCGAGACTGATGAGCGTGCACGGACCCCTCCTGAGCGTGCACGGACCCCCCCTGAATGTGCACGGACCCCTTCTGAGCGTGCACGGACCCCTCATGAGTGTGCATGAGGAGCGGCAGAGAGTCCGGACCACGTTTCTCAACATGAGGTCACTCTAACTTTAAATGAACAATATTTACTGCCACTTTTACACAAATGAACAAGGACATAAAGAGTTTGTCCCTGCTGTGCTGCCATAGTTCTCTGCAGGTGAGTGAAGAGGTCAGAGAGCACCTGAAGACCCCCATGTTTGACAACTGGTGAGCACCCGGTTTTAATTGTTATTCAGAACAGGTTCAGTCCTAGTTTAGTCCTGGTTCAATCCTTGTTTAAGTATGGTTTAGCCCTGGTTTAGCCCTGGTTTAGTCCTGGGTATAGTCCTGGATTAGTCCTGGTTTAGTCCTGATTTACTTAGGATTTATTACTTGTTTAAGTATGGTTTAGCCCTGGTTTTGGCCTGGTTTAGTTTTGGGTATAGTCCTGGTTTAGCCCTGGTTCAGTCCTGGTTTGTGGTCCGTCTCAGGCAGTGGGAGGAGCCGGAGATGTTGGTCCTGCTCCAGACCATGTTCGTCGACCTGGACTTCGTATCTGAGTTCCAGATGGAGACCAGAGTCCTGCAGAACTTTCTCCTGGAGGTCTACAGTCATTACAACAACATCCCCTTCCACAACTTCCAGCACTGCTTCTGCGTCACCCAGATGGTACCACTACTTTTACCTTTGCTTTTACCTTTACTACTACTACTACTACTACTCCTACTACTACTACTACTACTACTACTCCTACTACTACTACTACTACTACTCCTACTACTACTACTACTACTACTACTACTACCCCTACTCCTACTCCTACTACTCCTACTCCTACTACTCCTACTACTACTCCTACTCCTACTACTCCTACTACTCCTACTACTACTACTACTCCTACTACTCCTACTACTACTCCTACTCCTACTACTCCTACTACTCCTACTACTACTACTACTACTCCTACTCCTACTCCTACTCCTACTACTACTACTCCTACTACTACTACTACTACTACTCCTACTACTACTACTACTACTACTACTATTCCTACTACTACTACTCCTACTACTCCTACTACTACTACTACTACTACTCCTACTCCTACTCCTACTCCTACTACTACTACTACTCCTACTACTACTACTACTACCCCTACTCCTACTCCTACTACTACTACTACTACTACTCCTACTACTCCTACTACTACTCCTACTCCTACTACTCCTACTACTACTACTACTACTCCTACTCCTACTCCTCCTCCTCCTACTACTACTACTACTCCTACTACTACTACTACTACTACTACTACTACTACTACTCCTCCTACTACTACTACTCCTCCTCCTACTACTACTCCTACTCCTACTCCTCCTCCTCCTACTACTACTACTACTCCTACTACTACTACTACTACTACTACTACTACTACTACTCCTCCTACTACTACTACTCCTCCTCCTACTACTACTCCTACTACTACTCCTACTACTACTACTACTCCTCCTCCTACTACTCCTACTACTACTACTACTCCTACTCCTACTCCTACTACTACTACTACTCCTACTACTACTACTACTACCCCTACTCCTACTCCTACTACTACTACTACTACTACTCCTACTACTCCTACTACTACTCCTACTCCTACTACTCCTACTACTACTACTACTACTCCTACTCCTCCTCCTCCTCCTCCTACTACTACTACTCCTACTACTACTACTACTACTACTACTACTACTACTACTCCTCCTACTACTACTACTCCTCCTCCTACTACTACTCCTACTACTACTCCTACTACTACTACTACTCCTCCTCCTACTACTACTACCACCACCAGTGACGTGCATTCAGGGGAGGCAGTGGAGGCAGTGCCTCACCTGTCAATCTTGGGGGGGGAACTTTTTTTAAAAAGAAGAAAAAAATAAAAGGTTTTATAAAAAATATTAATATTTTGTCATCTGGTATGTATTATAAACCTCCTTTCCGTTTGAATCCAATATTGAACAATATTTTTTCAAATAAGAACGTCAGATACAGGGAGGGGCGGGGGAGGAGGCAGCACCTGCTCTGCCTCTGGAGCACACACACACCCCTCACAAACTGAGCTGGTGCAATGCAAATGATGTGTCGCTCTCTCTCCCTCAGTTTATAACAAATAAAATACCCTGACGATGTGCTCTGTGCACAGTCCACAGTCGAGCCTTTGCCAGGTAAAACATGTTGTTTAAGCAGAGGTCATACTTTGGAGGAATACATTTGAATATGATTTGTGTTGCAATGGCAAATGGCAGAAATTAAAAGTCTGTATGGTTTATGTTAATTAAATAATTACTTAAAGCCATTTTACTGTTTTTGGAAAGACCAAATCAAATCAAATTGAAAATCGAGATCAGTCAATATGAGAAAAAATATATAAACTATTTTTATTCCCATATCGCCCAGACCTACTTCGAAACCCACAATCAAAGCTAACGGTGAAACAACAAGAAGCTTCGTGTTCCAACATCTGCGGTGCAACACAAATGCTGCAGCAAAGAAGAGTCTGAATGCCAATAAGTGCAATGACACTGAACGAGGCAGCATCTGACCTGAAAGATAAGATCATGGCAAGAATTAATGCCAGGTAACCTGGACACCCGTAACAGTGACTAAGTGAAATGCCATCAGAAAGTCTCCTGGACGATGTGAATGAAGCATTGAGTGCAATCCCTTCTACAGCCATCACTGAAACCAATCATACACTTCAGCAGCATCGTTCCAAGAGAAGCTTGGCTATAAGAGCAACCATGGGAGCGAAGGTCGGAGGACTGTCAGAAGTGAACTGACAAAGGCCGAGAGAGGTGCAATGAAAAAACAAGTACCTAAAGCTTCCCAGTGGTCGAGTGGCTAAGGTGGTTAAGCCTACGGGCAAAAAAATCCTTTAAAAGAAAGTAAAAACAAGTACCAAAAAGGTACAACCAGATGCCTGAAGCATTCGTAACCGCCAAAGAAAGACTCATTGCCTTGGCCAGCCGCCTAAAGAGGTACACAAGAGATAATGAAGTCAGACGAATAAACCGGCTGTTCTCAGTTCAACCTACTCAGTGGTCGAGTGGATCCACCAATGCTGGAAACTGAAAGGTGTTGGAAAAGCATATGGGAGGCATCAAACAACAGCAATGCGCAGGGGCTGGTGGCTCTTAGACGGGACCACAACAACCTCCCTGAACAAAATCCAACTTGACGAAACACTCACCCAAGACTGCAGAACCCAACACACAAAGCTGTGCTCTGTCTGGTTTGATTGCATGAAAGCATGACTCAATGCCACACATTGAAGGCCTGGAGATGTATAACATCAATGGGGCTCTAA
>NW_027315723.1:6095473-6157973 GCF_026437365.1 Eucyclogobius newberryi
CGCTAACACTTTCTATTTGTTTCTGTGGGACAAAAAGTTGTTTTGCCTCCACAAACTGATCTGTTAGATGCAGTGACAGAGTGAATCTACTGGTCCATATTCACCTGCCGACAGTGAAACATAGATCTGACTCGTCTGCATGATTGTGATAGGACACATTTTTGCTGCGCATCAACTGACTTAACGGCAGCATGTAGAGGTTGAACAGAAGGGGACCCAGGACTGACCCTTGGAGCACGCCACAGTCTGAGAGACAGTTACCAATTTCAACAAAGTACTTCCTGTCTTCCAGATAGGACTTTAACCAGTTTAGGGCGGGGCCAGTGATGCCCACCCAGTCCTCTAGTCTCTGTAAGAGGATCCATGATCCACAGTGTCAAAAGCAGCATCAGATCGAACAGAGTTAAGACTGAGGCTTGGCCACAGTTTTCAAAGCACTTGAAATCTGCGGCCACATATCATGAAACATATAAGTTGTGTTTATATTGTTAATACTTGTCTTTTCAGTTGATGAAGATCATGGTGAAAGTTAGCGACATTTCAAATGAAGCACGGCCCATGTCTGTGGCTGAGCCCTGGTTAGACTGTCTGCTCCAGGAGTTCTTCAACCAGGTACCTCCAAAACTACTCCTCTGGCTCTGCTCCTCTGTCTCTGCTCCTCTGTCTCTGCTCCTCTGTCTCTGCTCCTCTGACTCTGCTCCTCTGTCTCTGCTCCTCTGACTCGGCTCCTCTGTCTCTGCTCCTCTGACTCTGGCTCTGCTCCTCTGACTCTGCTCCTTTGACTCTGTCTCTGCTCCTCTGACTCTGCTCCTCTGTCTCTGCTCCTCTGTCTCTGCTCCTCTGTCTCTGCTCCTCTGTCTCTGCTCCTCTGACTCTGCTCCTCTGTCTCTGCTCCTCTGGCTCTGCTCCTCTGGCTCTGCTCCTCTGACTCTGCTCCTCTGTCTCTGCTCCTCTGTCTCTGCTCCTCTGACTCTGCTCCTCTGACTCTGACTCTGCTCCTCTGTCTCTGCTCCTCTGACTCTGCTCCTTTGGCTCTGACTCTGCTCCTCTGTCTCTGCTCCTCTGTCTCTGCTCCTCTGACTCTGCTCCTCTGACTCTGACTCTGCTCCTCTGACTCTGCTCCTCTGGCTCTGCTCCTCTGACTCTGGCTCTGCTCCTCTGACTCTGGCTCTGCTCCTCTGACTCTGACTCTGCTCCTCTGACTCTGCTCCTCTGACTCTGCTCCTCTGACTCTGACTCTGACTCTGCTCCTCTGACTCTGGCTCTGCTCCTCTGACTCTGGCTCTGCTCCTCTGACTCTGACTCTGCTCCTCTGACTCTGACTCTGCTCCTCTGACTCTGCTCCTCTGACTCTGACTCTGCTCCTCTGACTCTGCTCCTCTGTCTCTGCTCCTCTGACTCTGCTCCTCTGACTCTGACTCTGCTCCTCTGACTCTGACTCTGCTCCTCTGACTCTGCTCCTCTGTCTCTGCTCCTCTGACTCTGCTCCTCTGACTCTGACTCTGCTCCTCTGACTCTGACTCTGCTCCTCTGACTCTGCTCCTCTGACTCTGACTCTGCTCCTCTGACTCTGCTCCTCTGACTCTGCTCCTCTGACTCTGCTCCTCTGACTCTGACTCTGCTCCTCTGTCTCTGACTCTGCTCCTCTGTCTCTGTCTCTGCTCCTCTGTCTCTGCTCCTCTGTCTCTGGCTCTGCTCCTCTGACTCTGGCTCTGCTCCTCTGACTCTGGCTCTGCTCCTCTGACTCTGACTCTGCTCCTCTGACTCTGCTCCTCTGACTCTGCTCCTCTGACTCTGCTCCTCTGACTCTGACTCTGACTCTGCTCCTCTGACTCTGGCTCTGCTCCTCTGACTCTGGCTCTGCTCCTCTGACTCTGACTCTGCTCCTCTGACTCTGACTCTGCTCCTCTGACTCTGACTCTGCTCCTCTGACTCTGACTCTGCTCCTCTGACTCTGACTCTGCTCCTCTGACTCTGCTCCTCTGACTCTGCTCCTCTGACTCTGCTCCTCTGACTCTGACTCTGCTCCTCTGACTCTGCTCCTCTGACTCTGACTCTGCTCCTCTGACTCTGCTCCTCTGTCTCTGCTCCTCTGACTCTGCTCCTCTGACTCTGACTCTGCTCCTCTGACTCTGACTCTGCTCCTCTGTCTCTGTCTCTGCTCCTCTGACTCTGCTTCTCAGACTCTGCTCCTCTGACTCTGCTCCTCTGTCTCTGTCTCTGCTCCTCTGTCTCTGCTCCTCTGTCTCTGGCTCTGCTCCTCTGACTCTGGCTCTGCTCCTCTGACTCTGGCTCTGCTCCTCTGACTCTGACTCTGCTCCTCTGACTCTGCTCCTCTGACTCTGCTCCTCTGACTCTGCTCCTCTGACTCTGACTCTGACTCTGCTCCTCTGACTCTGGCTCTGCTCCTCTGACTCTGGCTCTGCTCCTCTGACTCTGACTCTGCTCCTCTGACTCTGACTCTGCTCCTCTGACTCTGACTCTGCTCCTCTGACTCTGACTCTGCTCCTCTGACTCTGACTCTGCTCCTCTGACTCTGCTCCTCTGACTCTGCTCCTCTGACTCTGCTCCTCTGACTCTGACTCTGCTCCTCTGACTCTGCTCCTCTGACTCTGACTCTGCTCCTCTCACTCTGCTCCTCTGTCTCTGCTCCTCTGACTCTGCTCCTCTGACTCTGACTCTGCTCCTCTGACTCTGACTCTGCTCCTCTGTCTCTGTCTCTGCTCCTCTGTCTCTGCTCCTCTGTCTCTGCTCCTCTGTCTCTGCTCCTCTGTCTCTGTCTCTGCTCCTCTGACTCTGCTTCTCAGACTCTGCTCCTCTGACTCTGCTCCTCTGACTCTGGGCTCTGCTCCTGTATTGCTGTATGACATGTATATATTTTCAGAGCGACACAGAGAAGTTGCGGGGTTTGCCGGTCACTCCGTTCATGGACAGGGACAAAGTGTCGAAGCCGTCCTCTCAAACAAACTTCATCAAATTCGTCCTTTTACCTCTTTTTACAGAGCTCACCAAACTTTTCCCCTGTCTGGAGGTAAAAAGGCTTTAGCGTCGTATTAAAAGTACTCTAAATACTAAATACACAATCCACTAAAATACATTTACATCACAATTACTATGAACTAACACTACTTGGGCTGTAGTCGACCCAAACATCTTTCTCCTCCTGATAAGATCTTGTCTAATAATTTAAAATGTAATTTGTTTCTAGTGAATAAATATGTTATAGAGCAGTAATGATTATAAAAATGATTTATAGAAGTAATTAACATGCAATTCCTTAATTTAAATTCACTATCTAGTTTGGACCTCTTTTTTAAGGCAAGGCAAGGCAAGGCAAGTTTATTTGTAGAGCACATTTCATACACAAGGCAATTCAAAGTGCTTCACAGCAGGAAAAATGCATTCAAATCACAAAGAAATTACAGAAACAGAAATTCAATAAAATTAACTAAATTAAAAATTATCAATCCAACTGATTTTCTAAACTAATAAAATCACAAACAAAAGAGAAGAGTGCAAAGACAAAATCCTTTCAGTCATATGCGCAGCTAAACAAAACTGTTTTTAGCTTAGATTTGAACATTGTCAGAGTAGAAGCCTGTCTCACATCTTCAGGAAGACTGTTCCAGATTTTAGCTGCATAAAACTGAAACGCAGATTCCCCATGTTTTGTCCTGACTCTGGGCACCAGCAAGAGGCCGGTCCCTGAGGTCCTCAGAGTCTGAGATGGTTCATATGGCACTAACATATCCAAGATGTACTTTGGTGCTAGGCCATGGAGAGACTTGTACACAAGCAGAGCTGCTTTAAAGTCTCTTCTCTGGGCCACAGGAGCCAGTGCAGAGACCTGAGAACAGGACTAATGTGATGGTACTTCCTGGTTCTAGTCAGGACCCGAGTAGCAGCGTTCTGGATGAACTGCAGCTGTTTTACAGCTGGTTTGGAGAGACCAGTGAGCAGGCCGTTACAGTAGTCTAATCTACTGGAGACAAACGCATGGATAAGTCTCTCTAAATCTGGTTTTGACACTATATTTTTGATTTTGGCAATGTTTTTAGATGGTAAAAAGCTGCTGATGTTATTGATTTGACGTGGCTATTAAAGTTCAAGTCTGAGTCCATTATTACCCCCAGATTTCTAATTTGGTTTGTAGGTTTTAGAGCGAGACTCTGGAGGTAACCGCTAACACTTTCTCTTTGTTTCTGTGGGCCAAAAACGATTATTTCAGTCTTGTCTGAGTTCAGCTGGAGAAAGTTGTTTTGCATCCACAAACTGATCTGTTGGATGCAGTGACAGAGTGAATCTACTGGTCCAGAGTCACCTGCCGATAGTGAAACATAGATCTGAGTGTCGTCTGCATAATTGTGATAGGACACATTTTCACTGCGTATCAACTGACCTAACGGCAGCATGTAGAGGTTGAACAGAAGGGGACCCAGGACTGACCCTTGGGGCACTCCACAGGTCAGGGTCATGTGGTCTGAGACACAGCTACCAATTTCAACAAAGTACTTCCTGTCTTCCAGATAGGACCTTAACCAGTTTAGGGCAGTGCCAGTGATGCCCACCCAGTCCTCTAGTCTCTGTAAGAGGATCCCATGATCGACAGTGTCAAAAGCAGCACTCAGATCTAACAGAATTAAGACTGAGGCTTTGCCCGTGTCAGTGTTCAGGCGGATGTCATTTGTCACCTTGACAAGAGCAGTCGCAGTGCTGTGATGAGGTCTAAAACCTGACTGAAAAACATCAAATGAGTTGTTTATTAAGAGGAAATCTGTGAGCTGTTGGTAAACAACCTTTTCAAGGACTTTGCCCAAAAATGGCAGATTAGAGATGGGCCGGTAATGACTCAGTACTGCGGCATCAAGACTGCTCTACTTTAGGAGAGGCTTTATGACCGCAGTTTTCAAAGACATTGGGAATGTTCCAGATTGAAGCGACATGTTAACTATGTGAGTGAGTGGTGCTAACAAACTGTTCAGCACAGACTTTAGAAATCTGGTGGGTAACACATCAAGGCAGCATGTAGATGAACTCAGACTGGTGATGATCTCATGGACAGTTTTGTCAGTTACTGGTACAAAGTGAGTTAGCTCTAAGTGTCTTGGTGGTTTTAGGGTAATTTTTTGCATTGTGGGATTTATAGCATTTTTAATGCCCTGAACTTTGTCATTAAAGAATAATGCAAACTCATTACACTTGGATGTGGAAATGAGTTCTAACGGCAGCTGAGCTGGAGGGTTTGTTAATCTGTTTACTGTGGCAAACAGGACACGCGAGTTGTTACTGCAGCTTCCAATTATTTCAGAAAAATATCTTTCCCTAGTTCTACATAAGATTAGGTTGTACATGTTCAGCTTTTCTTTGTAAATCTCTTTTTGAACCTGGAGCTTTGACTTGCGCCATTTCCGTTCGGCCCTGCGGCACTCCCTTTTCTGTGCCCTGACCGAATCATCATTTCTCCACGGCGCCTTCTGCTTATTTTTAACCATTTTAGCCTTTATAGGGGCGATGGTGTCCAGAACATTCAAAACACTAGATGTAACAGAGTTCAACAAATCATTTACATTAGAACATGAGACATTTTCAAAGTTTATCATTTCCATAAACAGTGCACCTGTGCCATCACTTATGTGTCTCCTCTGAACAACTGCAGGACCAACCGGAGGTTTGGGAGAAACAGACAGGTCAAAGAAGACACAGAAATGATCAGACAGAGCAACATCGATCACATTAACATTTGAAATATTTACCCCCTTTGTAATTATGAGATCTAGAGTGTGTCCTTTGCTGTGGGTGGGGCCTCTCACATGCTGAGTAAGACTGAAGGTTTCAAGGACAGCATCAAGCTCTTTAGCGTTTCTGTCACAAATATTATCAACATGCACGTTGAAATCACCTGTAATGACCAAACCATCAAAGTCTGTGCATATGACTGAAAGCATCTCAGTAAAATCATCAATAAAACTTTGGCAGTGCTGGGGAGGCTTGTATAAAACAATGAAGAGAATGGATGGAGACCGTTTTAGCTCCATTTTAAAGGATACATACTCAAATGATGAAAACACCCCAAAAGACAACCTGCGGGTAATTATTTCATCTCTAAAGACAGCACAGACTCCACCCCCTTTTTTGTTTTCTCGTGTTTCAGATTCAAACTTAAAGTTGGGTGGAGCAGATTCTATCAGAACTACATTTCCTGTGTTTTTGTCAAGCCATGTTTCAGTTAAAAACATAAAATCAAGATTATAAGAAGAAATAAAATTATTAATTAAGAGAGATTTGTTACATAAGGATCTGACATTTAGCACAGCAAGTTTCAGACTAGTTTCAGTGGGACTGGGCTTTATCTTTTCACAGGGAATATGAATCACATTTCTCAGATTGGGCCTGACTCGCATTTTGTTTTTCCATCTGTGTGATGATGTGACTACAGAAATAGCACTAGGGGGGGCTCTTTTTACATAGGGCCCCGGGTTGGTTTGATTTTTAATGTGACAATAAGTCCCGGCAACGCTGAGACCCAGTGCATCCTAGCTATGGGAGATACCAGGTAAAAGGCGAGGTTGGATGGGTGGTGGGGCTTTTGTAGCCAAGGAGAGTTTGGGACCAGGTGAGAGGCGAGGGGGGATGGGTGGTGGGGCTTTTGTTGGTGTAGTCGGCATAGCCCTTGCTATATTGGGCGTGAGTGGAGCCATCTTAATGCCTGATTTGATCAGACTTTCAAAATGGCTGGGAAGGCCCATGGGTGAGAGTGGAGATGAGAAGGAGAATGATGAATCTTTAGTGGGAGTAGATGTTGCAGGGGGAACCCAGGGCTGGTGTGAAGGCAGGGGCGATGACAGGGATGTTGTTGGGCTTGTCACAGATGGGTCCAAGGCCTTTGAAGATTGTTCCTTTGCTGGAGGCGGTGGAGGTGAATGTGGAGCAGCTGGAGCTGAATCCTTTGCTGGTGGTGGTGGAGCAGCTGCTGATGAATCCTTTGGTGGAGGCTGAGGTTGTGGTGCTTTTGATGTTGAAACATTGGCTCGGTCTCTGGCTGAGGGAGCAAGAATTCTTCTCTCATTCCTCTCTTCTCTAACTATCTGCTCAGGACCCTGTCCAGGCCCAGTCCAATGCCTCAGAGCGTGGAGCAGGTTCTCTGTCAGCACCCTCACTCCACCTCTGCATAGGTGGGGGCCATTTCTCTTAAACAGGTCCTCTCGTTTCCAGAATAGATAGAAGTTCTCAATATAGTGTAGTCCTCTCGGGGGACACTCTTTGGACAGCCATGTGTTCAGCTGAAGAAGCCGGCTAAACTTATTTATCCTCCTGTCGATGTTTGGAAGAGGTCCACTTATGAAAGTTTTGATTTCCATTTTATCAAGCACGTCGAATAACTTCAAGAAGTCTTTTTAAAAAACTTCAGTCTGTTCCCGCCGCATGTCCACTGCACCCACGTGCACAATCAGCTGTTTAGCTCCTCCATGCTTAGCCATAATATTTGGAAGGAGTGACGTTATCTCAGAAACAGTGGCGCTTGGAAAAGAATGTGTGTTTATCTTTTCATGCGTCACGTGACTTATCGCCCCGTCTCCTATCAAAACAATCCGTGTGACCTTGGCTTTTGGCACAGTTCCTCCTCGCTGTATTTTGGCCACGTCATCTTTCCTTTTTTCATTTAATTCCATCTCTGAAAGTGGTAAAAATCTGTTGGTGAGCTGTATTTTAGGTGACTTCACGTTATCTTTGTATCGTTTAGGCTTTGCTCCAAGTTTGTTCCAAGAAACAGCCTGGTCTTTCTGGTTTTTAGACAGTTTTGGAAACGACACAGAGTCACTGCGGTTTAGGTTGAAAGTAGCAGTTTTTCTTGTAAAAAGTGTGCTCTTCTTACCGTCGGTTGACACAGGAATGGTATCGTGAAGAACTTTTTCAGATTCCAAAACAAATATCCGTGTTTTCAGCTCATTAATTTCTTGTTGATATTTCCGACAGCGTTCACAGTCTTTCTCCCTTCTTCTCCCGGACATGTCGCTGGCGTCAGATATGTCGTTAAAACTGGAAAAATGTTCTTAAAATCCTTGGTTTACTTGAAAAAGTCTAAAGCAAAAATGTTTGGAAGACAAAAACTGATTAAAAAGCAAAATAAATAAGGAAAGCAGCGATAGCAAGCGGAGCGAGCAAAAAAGCGTGTGCACTCTTCGGAAGCAGGTACAAGACATGTTTCTAAGAACCCCTGAAGACCCTGAGAGTCTTTGGGGATCCAAATTTGGGCCCAGGTTGGCAATAATATCAGTCAACCACTTTTTTAATAGTTGACAAATCACTCCTAATCATTTTAATCATCACTAAATAAACTAAACTTTTGAGAGCTTTGTCAGCACCAATACTTCTGTGTTTTCCACAAGAGAGTACATTGTAAAAGCAGTACTTATGACAGAATGAGACAACCACACACTGTCTGCGGCTGATGTCAAAGTATTTTATTTCTCGTCAACCAGGAAGTAATCAATTTAACTTTATTCGTCCCTGAGGAATAATTCAAGCATATTGAGCTTTTCTATCATTTATGTTTTTAACTGCTCAACCAAAAGTCTGAGTGCAGCTCAAGAGGAGGACCAGGTATGTCCAGGGTCAGGGCAGTTTCAGTTGAGTAGCAGAATCAGAATCAGAATCAGAATCAGAATCGGTTTATTGCAATTGTCAATGAACAAAATTCAAAAACATAGGAACTTGTCTTGGTGGTTCGATGCAGCACAAAACAATAAAACGATAAAATAACAAACAATGAACAAGTCATAACAACAAGCTATCAGAAAAATAATAATAATAGAATACAAATTTAAATAAAAAATAGGCTTAATAAAAAAAGTGTCCCAAAAGTGCCCTGTATCCGGGGCATCAGAGCCAGCGTGAACTCTGGAGACTGAAGCTCTCTTTCAAAGTAGGAATTCTGAGATGTAAGTGGGAACTCAGAAAATCCAACCTGCAGTTAGTGTAAAAAGTCTGTTTATGTCAGAAATAGCATATATAGAACCACACAGCATTTCTATGGATACAGAAACAAAAAATCTCAAATCACACAAACTATAGTCCTGAGCTTATGTTGCATTTCTTAGTTGGTTAAAATCCCCAAATATTAAGTCAAAAGTTCATCTTAAAAAGGTAAAAATCAGCCCGAGTCTTACTTTGCCATCTGAAAAAAAGCAGTTTTAAAGCCGCACACGTGATACACTCCTACCACTGGTTAAACATGTAGTTATTTGTACAAACACTAACAATTAGCAAGTCAAATATAATGCAGTCATCTGAAATGACTTCTGTTCTTCCTGTCACACAGCAGCACATTCTGGAGCCAGTGCGTCGTGCTCTGGATTATTATGGAGAACTCGAGAGAAACGCGTCCAATCCACATAACTCAATGCAGACCAAGACCTGAAGACAAACCGTTTGGCAATTGTTACATGATGTGAACATTGTGCTTCTCGCTCCTTTCCTTCAGAAATTACTTTGTTTTTGTAATGGTGTGTTTTTGGAAATACCAGAAGCTGTTCATTATTAAATGTTTTGTCAGATTACACGATCTCCAAATTATGTTACTCAAATACATCATTAGTATTTGCACCAAATCTATTTTAAGGTAATTATTCCGGCCACTATTTTTACTTCTTGAATAATATCAGTAGAGTAACAGTACTTTCTCTTGAGTAGTTTTGGCTTCACGCCGGTCAAACTGCCACACAAAGATGATGCTGACTTGTGACGTCTTGTCGCAAAATCCATGTTTAGTTGGAAAATAGAGATGTGCAGATTCTTGAATGTTTTGCTATATACAATACATACGCTTGTGGTGCTCAATATAATGTGTTTTAAAAGTAAATTCTGTCAAATGTATTCCATGTAGACAACAGGATTATTACATCATCTGCAGATAAGAGAAACCTTTGAGATAAACTGAAATATAACATGAAATAATAGATGAATAAAGGGTTCAATCAAAAGTATTTCAAAATAAAAAAAAAGTACGAGTTCACAATCAAATTCCAGTTTCTCTCTTCATTTATTCATTCAGTTTGTACCAAAGTGCAATCATTTGTTCAGCAATAAATATTTGACATTAACGTTGACAACACGGAATTCCTCTATTTACACAATTATTTTACATTTAAATACATCAGGAGTAAGTTTCACAAAAAAAGGTAAAAGAATGTCAATGTGAGTGACAGAACTGATCAGAACATTTCTTAAACAGATATGGCAAGTTATTTTGGCAAAACCAAACAATGATTTCTAGTGTTAAATCTCCATCTGGTCCCTTATTTTTATATTTTATTTTTTTTGCAGACAAAGGGTTAGAGTTACGTTATTTGAACAGAAATATTCACATTTAAGTTTGTGTCGAGTAAGTGACCTTTTATTTCAAGTTTCTGTCAATAAAAATTGAAAATTGCAGAAATGATACAGTTAAATTGTTCATGAAAAATGATTTGTGTAACATTTATAATCCGCTCTTTCCCATTTTGGAGTCATTTAAATAAACACAGCGTCAGGGTCCAGTGTTCTAGTGTTAGAAGCTCTGTATTCTGCCGTACTCAGACTTACAGACGTGTGCAAATGAAACAAAACACCACACTCCATTAGAACAGGGTTAAAGCCCCACTGTGTAACATTTGATCACATTGTAGCAGAATAGGGTGTTTTGCAGAATAATATATGAGCTTTAAGTCAAATTAGCAGCAACTTAATTGATATTTTCAAGTGATTAAAACTTAGTATCTAGGTTGAACTGGTTTGGTCAGGGTTGGGTGGTGGTTCAGTCCTGGTTCAGTCCTGGTTCAGTCCTGGTTCAGTCCTGGTTCAGTCCTGGTTCAGTCCTGGTTCAGTCCTGGTTCAGTCCTGGACTAGTTGAACATGATGGACTCTGGATCCTGGTTCATCATCTGGGCCATGTGGCGGAGGACGTCTTTCTTTGTGATGATTCCCAACAGACGGCTGAAACGACACAACGATAAACTTTAAATGAAGACGACCAGCTCTAAACTCTCGAGTTATCGAGTTTGCATAACCAGCCCACGTGTGCTGTGTGGATCTGGAGAAGGCAGGAGCGGCGTTGCCGGCAGTAAGTCAGACTTAAGATGGACGATATTGAAAAAAAAGAAAAGAAAAGTACATATTTTTTGAGTGCCCCGAATGCACCGACATTATGTCTTAAACGTGTTAGTTGAGGTTGAATTGTCAGACAAATGTGGAATGTCTGTCAAATGAATCACAAAAGTGCAGCTTTACCCTTATTTAAAATTGTAAAGTGCAAACTTTTTTCATTTTTATTTTAAATCCACTCTACACTTCTTCTAAGTCAAGTTTCCAGTGCATAAAAGAACAAGATCATGTATCCAAGAGGTCAAAATGAGTTTCCTCCACAGAATGGCAGGGCGCTACATTAAGAGTTATTGTGAAGAGCTCAGTCACAAGGGAGTAGCTTTCCAAAGAGTTTAATTCCTGCTTGACCCGAGGAGGAAGAGGGTATACCTGGTCTGAGGAGGCAACACCCCGGAGGAGCTGGACGAAATGTCTGGGGTGAGGGAAGTCTGCTTAAGACTGCTGCAGTCGTGACCCGGCCTTGGATAAGCGGAAGAAAATGGATGGATGGACAGATGTGTTTAAGACTGCTGAGCAATTGCTATAGTGCATATATTACACTTTAAATGAAGCCTAGCCATCTTATTAAGACCATAGCGGGGTGCAACTCCATGTTTTCTGCACCCTTTTACAAGTTTTACCGCAATGCCGTCTCGCTGCATATCACGAGCACTTTACAGAGAGAAAGAAGTCACGGCTTTCAACAGCTGCTAGCATAATGTCACGCACCATTAGCCAAGTCATTTTGAATGAATCTCCATTGTTTTATGTGGCATTTCATTGAGTTACAAATCATAACGGCTATTTATTTATTTAATTAATCAATGATATTTTTATATACCTAAAAAAAAACTCCCTCCCCTGCACACTACAAGGTACTTTGACAAAGCTTTGACAAAGCCTACAGTAGAATAGCTTCTGTTTTTTACCCGCTCCTGGTGACGAGACACTGCCTGAGTCCGAGCTTCCTGAAGATGTCCACCACGGTCTCCATGGGCGTGTGGTCGGTGACGGTGAACGGGCTCAGGTTCAGGATGCGCCGCAGTTTCAGAGGTTGAGGGTTGGACGCGGGAAGCATGGGAGCATCTTCAGTGAAATAAACCACAGAACTGCTCACCACGCCGTCCTGCTTCTGACGAGCGCTCTCTGAGGAGGAGGAGAAGATATGAGACATATGTCTGGAGGAAGACGTCACAGAGGCTATTGTCACAGAGAGACGTCATAGCCAGCAACGGCTATGTAGACGTTCACAATTTTCCTGGTTTGAGCCATGTTAACCAGTAGTCTTGTTCTTGTCCTGTTTTAGCCCTGGTCTAAGCTAGTTTAGACCGGAACTAAATCAGGGCTGGACCGGGAATAAACCCGTGTACAGTTGAAGTTACTATACATTCGTACTTATAGCGAGCGTGAGGTCCCTGCGCTGCACGAAGCCGATGAGCCTCTCAGACTCTCGGGACACAACCACAGGAAAGCCATTATAGTCAGTGTCTTTGATGAGCGCCTCCACGTCCTCCACCGTGGTGCTGTCCTGGGTCAGCACAGCCAGAGGAGGATCACTCCGCCTGGGCCTCATCACGTCCGCTGCCAGGGTCCTGTGGAGGAGAGCGGGAGGTCAGATCTATAGGTTCGCTCCTGTCTTAATCTCCTGTGTCTCCATGTGGGCTTTTTCTGTATAAACGTTTCACCCTGTTGTTTAGACCTCTGAAAGTTCAGATTTCAGTCTGCTCTCAGATGTTAAGTGGACATATTCTTAATAGGCTCTGAATCAAACTTTTGGTCCCCTCAGAATTAGCATTTCACTTTTTCTCATGGCCTCTTTAAAATGAATAGGATAGACGGTTTACATTAGTGCCAGGCTGTGTGTGTAGCTGTTATAAACATGTCACTCCTGGAAAGCCCTTTGAGGAGTAGTGGTAGCAGTAATACAGACATTGTTTAATCTGTTTGTCACTGTCGCCCTCAGAGGCAACCGTTGGTGTGATTTTGGGCGTTACAAAAATGAATTGAATTGACTTAAAGGTCCCATAACATGCACGCACACGCACACACACACACGCACACACACACACACACACACACACACACACACACACACACACACATATCTGTTCTGCGCACGCTGTAGAATAAACACCAGATTTATTTAGTCTCAAAGTAGTGTTGATCTGAAGTTCTATCGTTTCTCACTCAGTCGCGCGGCAGGAGCGGCGCAGCGCGGAGCAGACAGCTGTGGGGCTACGTCACGGGTGGGCGGGGCACACACGCGCTCTCTGAGACTACGTCACGGGTTGGGCGGGGGAGCCAGATTGCTCTTCGCAAGGGTGGGGGCGAATATCAAACCAAGCCGTTTGCATTTCCGGGTTGGTGAGGAGGTCCAAGGTCTGGGTGATATTTCTTAACTATTATGTTAAGGGTGTTGCACAACCCTTATTAATATAAATTATACACTTAGGATAGACTACGAAACGTGAAAAAAGCATGTTATGGCACCTTTAATAGTACTTCTGATCGCACCTGTGTGTGAACTCGTCGCGTACGTCCAGGTACGGGTACCCGTTGAGTTGGATGTGAGACTCATAGATTCCCTCTTTTCCGAAAGCGTCAGCGACCCATTTACTAGTGACCGCAGCGGCCATTAGAGGAACAATGTACTCCAGACCTCCAGTCAGCTCGAACATGATGACCACGAGAGAGACGGTCATACGAGTGACGCCGCCTGCAGGAGAGAGGGGGGACTGCAATCAGATTACGACTAAAACTATTACATCTACAGCCAGGGAAAAAACGAGGTGACAAGTCTCACACTATTGAGGGGGGGTGGTAGCAGAAGTAGCAGTAGTAGTATTAGCAGTATTAGCAGTAGTAGTAGTAGTAAGCAGCATAATGGTGCAACAATATGGACATTTTAAGTCAATACTAATATTGTAGGAAAAACATGGGCCGATAAACGATATTAGGCCGATATTTTTTATACGTTGTTCTGAATATTTTAAGGAAATATTACGCAGAGGAGGACTTGTGGTTGTGTTCCAGGAAAGTTACACATCGCAAACTTTCACTTCTTTTGAACCACAGATGATCAAGGTTGGTTCTTCAAGTTTAGTTTAGTGTCGTGCTGCTGTCTTTTTAAAGGACTTTAGTGACATTTTATCTTCTATTATAAATCTGGAAAATGTTTTAATTCTTGGGGATTTCAACATTTGGGTCGACGGCTCATTGTGCCCTGCAATGCATCTTTTTACTTTGACTGAAACATTTAAAGGAATAATAGAGGATTTTCACAGATTTGAGAACTTAAGCGACTGTTAGTCTCTTTTTTTTTAAAGCGCATGCGCACACTCACCCCCCAAAACCTTTACTTTTGTTAATGTGTCCTTTAATAGAAGAGAGAAAGTCTGTCATGATATTTTCCAAGTTACTTGTGAAATTCACAGTTTTGGCCCTTACCCAGACAGGCGGCAGCTCCCACCATGGCGTAGAGTCCAGGGGTCACACAGTCGGCCCCAGGGCGACACCAGCTCCTGAAGATGATCCAGTCATGGTGATGATATGCCATCTGCTCCACCGCAATGCCCACAATTCGACCCGCAATAGCCCCAACTGCCATGCTGGGGATGAAGAGTCCAGAAGGAATCTGACAGAGACGAAGGGAGTAGTCACTATGTTTACATGAACAGAGAACTCAGAGTGTGATAAACACCAAACACAATTTGACTTTGCCCTCAAATACTTGTCTTTTCCAAGCCTACAGCAACTAAAAGAAATGAATAGGTGAGAGCGGCATCAGGGGGACATTTTGCATACTAAAACTTTGCAGCTTTTATTAGAAATTAATTATTGTAACAATTATTAGCTACTTTTTAGCTATTAGCAATAGCGTGGCGATAGAGCTTCATACATAACCAGACTTTTGGCAAAGATGGATAAGCGACATCTCATTTATGTTGAGCATTTGATTTTCAGACATTAGGAACTGTGTTGCTCAGAAGTTATCTGCTCTCTGCATCGCAAATAAACAGATTAAAACTAAACAACTTTTGCTAATCTGAGAAGGCAATGGCAAAAGCCAGATGTGAAAATAAAATTCCAATTTCTCACCAAACGCTGATTTAACCTCTGTATTTCCAAAGCTATCACACATTAGCATCTGCCGTTTCCCGTTTAGCTAAGAAGGGCACTCGCATCAACACCAAAACTATTATATTTCTAGTTCATAATGCATTATTCAGACCCAATGCATTTAAGAGATTCCAAACTGAGAAGTGCAGAGTTATAGTCTCTGGTGTTGATATAAATCATTTCGGTGGGTTCTCTCCTTGCTCCAGTGACCTGATTGTTCTCGTACCTTCATGCCAAAAGTGAAGATAGTGATGAGGATCTTGAAGACCAGGGCCAGGGTGAGCTGCCACAGGGCTGAATAGACTCCAGGGCCCGCGGGGCGGTCGGGGATGTCGTCCACGGGGCGGCTGGTGCTGTTGCTGTTGATGTAATCGCAGAGCTGAGAAGACTCCAGCGCACCGCAGTCGTTAAACAGCTCCGAGATCAGCTGAGACGTGGAGCGCCGGGTGTACGGGTTTGGATAGGCCAGGAGCGCTGTGAGGCCCGTGACCGCCAGCACCTGAGGACAGAGATGTTATACAAGGTCTGAACCAGGACTAAACTAGGACTAAACTAGGACTAAACCAGGACTAAACTAGGACTAAACTAGGACTAAACCAAGACTAAACTAGGACTAAACCAGGACTAAACTAGGACTAAACCATAATTAAACTTGGACTAAACTAGGACTAAACCATAATTAAACTTGGACTAAACTAGGACTAAACCAGGACTAAACTAGGACTAAACCAGAATTAAACTTGGACTAAACTAGGACTAAACCAGAATTAAACTAGGACTAAACCAGAATTAAACTTGGACTAAACCAGAATTAAACTTCGACTAAACCAGAATTAAACTTGGACTAAACCAGAATTAAACTTGGACTAAACTAGGACTAAACCAGGACTAAACTTGGACTAAACCAGGGTTAACTCAAACTGTCTAACCCTAACCATACCAGGACTAAACACAGATCTACACCGTACCTCTATGACCGGATATTTCCCAAGAAGAGTGGTCTTCCTGCATCTGCACCAGGCGATGTTGGCTCTGATGAACAGCGCCCCCCACAGGCCTCCAAACACGCCCAGCAGAATGAAGGGAACAAGCTCGGCCATGTACCAGGGCGTGTGGTACTCCACGTAGAACAACACCAGGCGACTGTTTCCAAACGGGTTTATGGAGCGCAGCGTAAAAGCGGCCACCAGGGCGGCGAAAAACGACCGCCACAGGGTTTTCAGAGGAAAGTAATAACTCACCTGAACGAGAGAGTGAGACAATTAGTGCTAATGCTAGTACAACCACCAATACTACAACTGCTACTCCCTCCTGTTCTTGACATGAGCTCAAAAATTCTCTAATTTTCAAATATAGTGACAGCATTTAGATGTCAATGACAGTAAGGTGAAAGAGCAGTATCTTCTTTGTGTTAAACTGGGACATATGATCAAATTAATACACGTACGTCGGACTGCACAATATATCGCAAAAGTATTGATATATTCAAATATTTATCACAACAATCTAAATATATGGCAAAATAACATCAGTGTTTTCTTCATTTGACAGTAAAGTCAGATTTTTTTATGATAAGGGGTCAAATTAGGGTCAAAAACAACACTTAAATATAGCAGTATTTATCAGCCATATCACATATAGAACTAATA
Source organism: Eucyclogobius newberryi (assembly GCF_026437365.1). Lineage (NCBI taxonomy): Eukaryota > Metazoa > Chordata > Actinopteri > Gobiiformes > Gobiidae > Eucyclogobius > Eucyclogobius newberryi. Next base: position 6,112,360 of record NW_027315723.1, read on the forward strand.
TTGTTGCATTACATTATTATTGTGCATCCTAAGTAATATGTTACACGTAATTATCAAACTGAGGGGTAATGTTCATAAAACATATTTTATGACAGAGAACAAATATACCTCCTCTAAACTGAAGAGCACTCCTCCGATGGGCGCTCCAAAGGCCACAGACACTCCGGCTGCTGCTGCTGCTGATAAAACCTGCAGAACGACGACAAAAACAAAATCAGTATTATTACTACCACTCCTACAATTACTTCCACTAGCAGCGGTTCTAGCTCATCCTTGTTCTACTGCCACCATCACTCCTCCTCCTCCCTTACTCTTCCTCCTCTCCTTTTACCTCTCGTCTCTTGCCCTCATTCTTGCTGTACTTGGAGAAGAGCGAGCAGAAGAGGTTGCCACAGCAGCAGGCCACGTGCACTAGAGGGCCCTCCTTTCCCAGACTGAGCCCAGAGGACACGGCCAGGACCAGGGTCACGGTCTTTATGAGGAGGGTCCATTTCCCCAGGTACCCCCGGATGATGAAGCCGCTCAGGATCGTCTTAATCTGAGCAGAAACAGAAGAGATGAGATGAGAACACTGGTTCTGGTGCAATTCAGGTGGATAAAGTACATTTTCCACCATCAACCTTGGTCAGATTGAACAAGTAATCAGATTATTGAAAACTGACTACTCCTAAAAATAATCTGCTACTCTGATTACTTTATTATTATTAAGTAATATGATATTATTCATTTAAATTATTTTTCATGCAGGGCGCTGATTGTTGATTATAATTGTGGTGGGTGTATTTTTATCTTTTCCTATGTTCACTGCAGTAGTCTAGCCCCTAGTGATGTGCACAGATCTACATTGTTTTATGCATTTTCTTTTAAACCACCAAGATAAATCATCCCACACAAATGCATGTTCTTCTTGGATAAAAAACTTTGATCTGTCTGTCCCTTTTGTGGTTCATGCCTGTTGCTTATATCTAATTGACAACGAACATCACTGACAGGAGAAACACCCTAGAACGACGCTAGGACGTTCTGACATACGAGTTAAATTGTGATGTAATTACAACACTGGCGACCACCACTGAAAACTTAACTTCACCAATAACCAGCACAAGAACATTGTGGGCGGTTTGCTTGCGTTATTTAATCTGCCCCGTCACAGATCGATCACATAAATGGATGGCAGATGATATACTCTTTAGTCTCTGGCTCTGCTCTGACCTCAGGGATTCCGGAGCCGCAGGCGTAGGGGGCGAACACTCGGACCAGCGACACGGCCAGGAAAGAGAAGAAGAGAGCCCACAGTGTGTAGAGGAAGTAGTTCAGGACGTACGCTCCAGCACCCTTCAAAAATAAAACATGTTAGGTAGTAGAAAAAGCTTCAGTTGTAGTCATCTGGACTCAGTTTGAAAAAATAGACGTTTCGACTCTCATCCAAGAGTCATTGTCAAATGACTTGACAATAGACGTTTCGACTCTCATCCAAGAGTCATTGTCAAATGACTTGACAATGACTCTTGGATGAGAGTCGAAACGTCTATTTTTTCAAACTGAGTCCAGATGACTACAACTGAAGCTTTTTCTACTATGGAACACGCCTGGGCGAATGAGGGATTACACCGACAACATGTTAGGTACAAAATACTGTGAACGTAGCACTTTTCATAAGGCTGGACTAAAGGGGGGCCCTGCTACGAGGCTTGCGTTAAGTTTGTTACTTCACTTTTGCCGCTTGTCACGTGACTGGTTCAGTATAGTGTCAATTTAAAAAAAAAGCGCACAATGCCTCGCGGCGCGTAGTAGGTTAGTAGTTTCAGTCAGTGTCAGATAGTGGTAAACAGTTAGAATAGCAGTTAAATTTAGTATTTCAGGTTTATTACTCAGGTTTGTATGCTTTAATATAAAGCGCCATCAAGATTATCTGGAGCACCGTCACCGTCTGGATGAGGCGGCCAAGTATCGTTGAAGCAAACGGTTTGCCTCATGATCCGTGGCAGTGCCTGGGTCTAGGAAAGCTCAAACTTAATCATTAAGTTTGGGTTGGATATGGTTTAATGTTAAAAAGTTTCTCAATTAAAATTAAGTTGCACAACATCGTGGTCAATGAAATATTGCAATTGTTAAATACTAATAAACAAATGGCTACTATAGATGTCTGTGAGGCTGACTGGTGTTGCATCCATCTTCGGAGCAGGAGAATGTGAGAACAAGGCCATACCAGACCTTATTGTTGTACCATGTCACACCATCTATGCACCATCGGGTAGATGATTTATATTTTGTTTATTGGTGTTATTTAAAAAAAAAAAAAGTGGTTATTATTTGGTTTGTGACACTGTAATATCTTACATGAATTACATTTTTTGACCACAAGATGAAGCAAATTAAATAACTGATGTAAATTACCATTAGTGTTAGTATTATTTAGTCTTATGCTAGCTATTTTTACTTTACTTTATTTTATTATTATTTACTTTATTATTATTTTATTTTTATCTTTATCTTTTTATTCATTTAATTATTTCCTCCATTCCCTATTAAGATATGAGAGGAGTTTTGTTAATAAGAGTTTTTTGTTTTGTTTATAGGAGTTCTTCCTATAAGTTATCTGTCCTTTTCCTCTGTATCTACTGCGTTGTAACACCGACATTTCCCCATGTGTGGACAATAAAGGAATATCTTATCTTATCTTAAATGTATTGATTGCCTGACCAGCCATTACCTTCCGCATTTGAACAGAATGTGGGAGGGACTGGCTGACCAGGTAAACGTATTGATACATTTGGCTAAAGCCTCCAATGGTTCACGGGGCTTCATTTGGCCATCACTAGCACAAGCTCTCAAAACTAGAGAGTATCTACAGTATAATCTTAATTACATTTGACGCAAACTGTTTTATCAACAAGACACAATAACAGCAGAAACATGGAATCATATGTAAAAAGGGAGATTCAAATAATCTTTCAGTCCACTCGCTCCATGCTTCTCCTCTCTGCTGTGGTCCACATTGATAATCCCAATAAAATAAAACATAATTAGTCGACTATAAAACTGCAACAATTTGATCCCATACAGAAATACATTGTATAACAAAGACAGTGGCATTATTAATTAAGTATCAAAAAAAAATAAACCCATTTGGATTTTCATTTGTAATGACGTTTTTGGGGCGCATCACAAAACCCAGACTGAACCGTCCCAATATATTTTCTTCTGTCCCCATATTATTAATAACAAATTTGTAAAAAAAAAAAGATAAGCTTTTGTTTATTGAAATATTTTATAGTTTGCCATTTTCTTTTAAATGTATTTAGTATTTTATTTTTTTACAAATGTGGGCTTTTTTACAAAGCTAAGTTGACCTGTAGCCTTCTGGTTAAAAGCATTTGTGTGCGATGCTCGCCTATGGTGTTTTACTACAGTGACTGGTTTAAAGGAGGAGGAAATAATAACAACAGCTCCAGTCCAACTTAGCTCTGTGTTAGCAGCATGATGCTATCATCTCTAACTGGGGGGGAAGGCCACACTTCTCTGTCCTCTGCGTGGACACAGCGTTAGTTTTGGAGAGTTTTATAGCATTTTGCACAAAATTCATAATGAAGATGATTAACCTTTATTTGATTAAATATGTATTTAAATATGTGTTGGCCCTGCGACAAGTTGGCCACTGTCCAGGATGTACCCCGCCTAAGGCCCGAAGTCACTGGGATAGGCTCCAGTCACCCGCGACCCCGAAAGGGAACAAGCGGTAGAAAATTGATGGATGTATTTAAATCTAAAATAAAACTGACTAGACGACTACTAAAATAATCGCTTGTAACAGCCCTAGTTGACACAACAAACGCTGTACCATGAGCCATGTGAGATGAGATCAGCTGACCGCTGACCTTATCTGACATGGCAACGAGCCTGAGCGGCACAGACAGACCAAAACTAAACTGCACAGACAGAGGCAAAAGAAGCAGTGTCTCTGACTCTTTTACGTCAACATAGTGGCATCGTGAAGCCGACCAAAGAAAGTGCCATATTATTTTTTGAACAGCCAAAAATATGAAAAAGAAAAATGTATATTCTCTAGTGTGTGACGTTGGTGGTCTTGGTTTAGTCTTGGTTTCATCTGGGTTTAGTCTTCTCTCGTCTTATTTTGGTGGTGTGTTCGCTCTTATGTCTTTGATTTAGGTGGTCTCACCTCACCGCTCCCGATCATGAGCTCAGCCCACTTCTTCCACTCGGGGCACTTGTCTCGGTCAGCGAAGGTCGTCTGGTTGGACGTCCAGCAGCACTGCTCATGACTGTACCAGAACGCGGACAGACACACACCCTCCTTCAGGTCCGTCATCCAGTCCACGGCCAGGTCTATGACTCCAGCCAGGGATCCTAGCGAGGGACAGGGTTAGACCAGGTTTGGACCAGAGGGACAGGGTTAGACCAGGTTTGGACCAGAGGGACGGGGTTTAAACCAGAGGGATCGGGTTTAGACCAGAGGGATCGGGTTTAGACCAGAGGGATCGGGTTTAGACCAGAGTGACGGGGTTAGACCAGGTTTGGACCAGAGGGACGGGGTTTAGACCAGAGGGACGGGGTTTAGACCAGAGGGACGGGGTTTAGACCAGAGGGATCGGGTTTAGACCAGAGGGACGGGGTTTAGACCAGAGGGACGGGGTTAGACCAGGTTTGGACCAGAGGGACGGGGTTTAGACCAGAGGGACGGGGTTTAGACCAGAGGGATCGGGTTTAGACCAGAGGGACGGGGTTTAGACCAGAGGGACGGGGTTTAGACCAGAGGGACGGGGTTAGGACCAGAGGGACGGGGTTTAGACCAGAGGGAAGGGGTTTAGACCAGAAGGACGGGGTTAAGACCAGAAGGACGGGGTTTAGACCAGAGGAACAGGGTTTAGACCAGGTTTAGACCAGAGGGACGGGGTTTAGACCAGAGGGACGGGGTTTAGACCAGAGGAACAGGGTTTAGACCAAGTTTAGACCAGAGGGACGGGGTTTATACCAGATTCCAGGGGCCTTATTTAGTTTAGTGGTCCCTACCGACTACCGTAGCTGGAAGAGCACCCGGCAAGTGTGTTGTTCAGTCCCTGGTTCAATTCCTGGTTCAATCGCTGGTTCAGTCTCTGGTTCGGTCCCTGGTTCGGTCCCTGGTTCGGTCCCTGGTTCAGTCCCTGGTTCGGTCCCTGGTTCGGTCCGTGGTTCGGTCCGTGGTTCGGTCCCTGGTGTTCAGTCCCTGGTTCGGTCCCTGGTTCGGTCCCTGGTTCGGTCCGTGGTTCAGTCCGTGGTTCAGTCCGTGGTTCAGTCCGTGGTTCAGTCCCTGGTTCAGTCCCTGGTTTAGTCCCTGGTTCAGTCCCTGGTTCAGTCTCTGGTTCGGTCCCTGGTTCGGTCCCTGGTTCGGTCCCTGGTACAGTCCCTGGTTCAGTCCCTGGTTCAGTCTCTGGTTCGGTCCCTGGTTCGGTCCTTGGTTCGGTCCCTGGTTCGGTCCAGACCTGATAAGAGTCCTATGAGCAGCATAACGACCCATCCCGACCAAGCGTCCAGTAAACTCTTGATCAGCTCCCACAGCGACTCCTTACTCTTACTGGTGATCTACAGAAAACAAAACAGTCAGATGCCCTCCCTGTGTGTCAGATGCCCTCCCTGTGTCCTCTCTGACCTTGCGGTGTCGGTCTGTGTCTCTGGATTTTTCTCGGAGCCAGTCGATGGTGTGAAAATCTTCGTATGTCGCAACATCTGGAAAGGGTTCATCCAAAAAGTCCATTAGGTTCCCGGCTCCGTTCATCTCCTCAGTCATCACAGAACTGCCACTCGCTGCTGCAGGGAAATCCACAACACATTGAATAAATATAAAACAAAATGACGTAATTTTTTCTCACAATGCTCCAGTAACTTTTTTTATTTTTTTTTAAATACACCACAATAACAACAATAATAATAAATATAGCCGCAAGCGGCAATGATCGGCCCTCGCCACGCCGCCGCCACGCCGCAAGAGGAGGGGGCGCTAACGCGCCCCAATTGTCCTTTTATTACGCCTACTGCTGAATCTGTGACGCTGTCACATCTTCTCCCCTTTGTTTTACCATCAAAAAGCTATTTTATTTTGAATTCTTGGCAAAATGTGCGGCTTTGCCGCACAGACACCGTGACTCTTTGAATGAAAATGTGGATAACTTTTGATGGTCCACACCTGAAGATGAGTCTCACCAAATTTCAGGTTAATAGGGCTGACGCCCTGGGAGGAGTTTGTGAAAGTCTAAAGTGTAAACATGTTCTGGCGATTTCCCCATTGGAATAACATGAAAAGTTTCGGTCATCGTTACGGCAACGCCATAACAATTATGACATGGGTCTCATTGACTTTTTTGATGGGGATGCTAAAATTGAGTTGTGTGTCAAATTTCATATAATTTCGCAAAACTAAACATTTAACCTCCATATAAAATCTGTAGGGGGCGCTGTGGCGCCAAATGAATTTATTTCACTTCAAGTAGGTTTAGGGCAAAGAGTTTAACAACTGATTCTAATTTGACGCAATTCGGACTTTATCTGCGCAAACGGCAGAAATTTTAAATATGGGAGATTTCTGAAATTCTAGCTACAGTTTGAGGCTTCGCCGCTCAGAGACCGTGACAGGTATCAATGTAATTTGGATAACTTTTGATGTCCCACTCCTCAATAGCATTTTCACCAAATTTCAGCTTTTTAGGGACAACGCCCTGGGAGGAGTTCGTAAAAGTACGACGTTTGGAAAAACTCCGAAGTCATGTTTAGCCATTTTTGAAGCAATATGGCCAACATTTGGTTGGGCGGACGGCGTTGCCGTAATAATATTTTTTACTTCTCTTGTCACCATCTACCTCTGCGCCAAATTTCATGATTCTACGATCAGATTTTTTTTGGGTCATTTCCCATCTCTCAATGCATTTTTGGTACATTTGGGGGCGCTGACGCGGCAATTTTTTTATTTTAGAAAAGGGAAATAGCCAGAATGTAGAGAGGCACGATTTTTAGAGGTGTGAACATTTTTGTGACTTTTCGTCAATGTTCACTGGGTGAAAAATAGGGGGGTTGGTCCCGAGAAGAAGAAGAAAGAATTAAAGCCGCAAGCGGCATCCAACGGCCCTCGCGGGTCGCCGGCCTTCCGACTCTGCTCTCTGCATTTTACAGAGATGGCGCTAACGCAATTGTCTAAGAACTAAGACAGCGACACATTGTACATGTACAATGCTGTGCTTAACCAGTGCAAATGAACACAAATGTCGGTCAAATGTGCAGCTCCAGCGCACAGAGACTGTGACACTTGGAATAAAAATATGGATAACTTTTGATGCTCCGCTTGTGTAGATTATTTTCCCAAAATATGAGCTTGATCGAGCTATTGCCTACAGAGGAGTTCATTAAAGTGTGAAGCGTAAATGTGAACATTTCAAGGATTTGGCGTTTTTCCCATTTGTGACATATATTTGCGGCTCTACCGCACAGAGACCCTAGTACTTAAAATCAAAATATGGATAACTTTTGATGCCCCGCATGTGTAGATGATTCTCCCCAAATATCAACTTGATCGGGCTTTCGCCCTAGGAGGAGTTTCTTAAAGTGTGAAGTGTAAAAATGTGGTCATTTTAGAGATTTTGCGGTTTCCCCATAGGGATAACATGGGATGTTTCTGTCATCGCTACGGCTACGCTGTACAAAATATGACTTTGGCTCTCATACTTTTATTTTGGGGATGGCAATTGAGAATTTTGTGCAAAATGTCATGTCATTTGGAAAAACTCTATTGTTTATAGGCCACTCTGAAAGCAAAATAGTCAGAAATCAGGGAAAAGTTTGCGGCTCCGTCGCACAGAAACCGTAAAAGTTATCCTTAAAATTTGGATAACTTTAGATGCCCCACTTGTCTAGAGGACGTACACCGATTTTGAGGTTGGTGGGCAAAACGCCCTAGGAGGAGTTCGTTAAAGTGTGAAACAGAAAAATGTGGATATTCGAGAGATTTAGCAACTTTCCCATAGGGATAACATGGGAGGTTTCTGTCATCGCTACGACTACGCCGTAAAAATTAAGGCATAAGTTTGATTGGCCTTTTGCTCGGGACCCCAAAATAGAATTTGGGGCAAAGTTTAGAACATTTGTGTAAAACCAGTTTTTGTCCATCAATGTTCACTCAAAGGCAACTCTGTAGGGGGCGCTATCGCACCCATTTCAATTTTGTCATCCTAAACTGGTCCAAACTTGAAAGTTTAACAACTGATTCAAATTTGATCCTAATCGGACTGGTTTTGATCAAATGGGAGCAATTTTTAGATCTGCAATATCTCAAAATAAGTTGTCCAACTTTGCGGCTGCGCCACACACAGACCGTAAAAGGTATCCCAAAGATTTGGATAACTTTAGATGCCCCACTTGTCCAGAGGACGTACGCCGATTTTGAAGTTGGTGGGCAAAACGCCCTAGGAGGAGTTTGTCAAAGTTTGACGTGAACAAAATGGCAAACTAAGCGTGTTTTCATTTTCAAAGGAAGATGGCGGGCATAGGGTAAGTCTGGGGGCGTGGCCACAATAATATTTTTTTTTGGTCCTCACGAGAGGAATGCGTGTTCCGAATTTCGTAGCTCTACGACAAAGTTGACCTCGGGGCGTCTCCCATAGACGCAATGTATTTTGACTTTTGTCGGTGGCGCTGTCGCGCCATTTTTTGACGAAAAAAAAATGGCCCAGAAAAAACAAAATTTTTCGCCGATTCTGAATTTTGGGCAAAGTTTGGTGAGTTTTTGAGCATGTTCAGGGGGTCAAATTAGAGATCAAAGCGCAGAAGAAGAACAATAAAAATTAAAGCCGCAAGCGGCATCCAACGGCCCTCGCGGGCCGCCGGCTTTCCGACTCTGCTCTCTGCATTTTACAGAGATGGCGCTAACGCAATTGTCTAAGAACTAAGACAGTGACACATTGGACATGTACAATGCTGTGCTTAACCAGTGCAAATGAAGACAAATATCGGTCAAATGTGCAGCTCCAGCGCACAGAGACCGTGACACTTGGAATAAAAATATGGATAACTTTTGATGCCCCGCTTGTGTAGATGATTCTCCCCAAATATGAACTTGATCGGATAATCGCCCTAGGAGGAGTTTGTTAAAGTGTGAAGTGTAAAAATGTGGTCATTTTAGAGATTTTGCGGTTTCCCCATAGGGATAACATGGGATGTTTCTGTCATCGCTACGGCTACGCTTTACCAAATATGACTTTGGCTCCCATACTTTTATTTTGGGGATGGCAAATGAGAATTGTGTGCAAAATGTCATGTCATTTGGAAAAACTCTTGTTTATAGGCCACTCTGAAGGCCAAATAGTCCAAATTCTGCGAAAAGTTTGCGGCTCAGCTGCACAGAGACCGTAAATGTTATCCATAAAATTTGAATAACTTTAGATGCCCCACTTGTCTAGAGGAGGTACACCGATTTTGAGATTGGTGAGCCAAACGCACTAGGAGGAGTTTGTTAAAGTGTGAAGCGTAAATGTAAACATTTCAAGGATTTGGCGTTTTTCCCATTTGTGACAGTATATTTGCAGCTCCACGGCACAGAGACCGTAGCACTTAAAATCAAAATATTGATAACTTTTGATGCCCCATTTGTGTAGATGATTTCCCCAAATATGAGCTTGATCGGGCAATCGGCCTAGGAGGAGTTGGTGAAAGTGTGAAGCGTGAAAATGTGGTCATTTTAGAGATTTCGCTGTTTTCCCATTTCTGACATATATTTGCGGGTCCGCCACACAGAGACCGTAGCACTTAGAATCAAAATATGGATACCTTTTGATGGCCCGCTTGTGTAGATGATTTTCCCCAAATATGAGCTTGATCGGACAATCGCCCTAGGAGGAGTTTGTTAAAGTGTGAAGTGTAAAAATGTGGTGATTTGAGCGATTCTACGATTTTCCCATAAGGATAACATGGGATGTTTCTGTCAACGCTACGGTTACGCCGTACAAAATATGACTTTGGCTCTCATACTTGTATGATCAGGATGGCAAATTAGAATTTAGTGCAAAATGTCATGTCATTTGGAAAAACTCTATTGTTTATAGGCCACTCTGAAGGCCAAATAGTCAGAATTCTGGGAAACGTTTGCGGCTCCGTCGCACAGAGACCGTAAAAGTTATCCTTAAAATTTGGATAACTTTGGATGCACCACTTGTCTAGAGGACGTACACCGATTTTGAGGTTGGTGGGCAAAACGCCCTAGGAGGAGTTCGTCAAAGTTTGACGTGAACAAAATGACTAACACAGCGTATTTTCATTTTCAAAGGAAGATGGCGGCCATAGGGTAAGTCTGGGGGCGTGGCCACAATGATTTTTTTTGTTCGTCCTCACAAGAGGAATGCGTGTCCCGAATTTCGTAGCTTTACGCCAAAGTTGACCTCGGGGCGTCTCCCATAGGCGCAATGTATTTTGACTTTTGTCGGTGGCGCTGTCGCGCCATTTTTTAACGAAAAAAAAAATGGCCCAGACAAAACTAAATTTTTCGCCGATTCTGAATTTTGGGCAAAGTTTGGTGAGTTTTTGAGCATGTTCAGGGGGTCAAATTAGAGATCAAAGCGCTGAAGAAGAACAAGAAAAATTAAAGCCGCAAGCGGCATCCAACGGCCCTCGCGGGCCGCCGGCCTTCCGACTCTGCTCTCTGCATTTTACAGAGTTGGCGCTAACGTAATTGTCTAAGAACTAAGACAGCGACACATTGGACATGTACAATGCTGTGCTTAACCAGTGCAAATGAACACAAATGTTGGTCAAATGTGCAGCTCCAGCGCACAGAGACCGTGACACTTGGAATAAAAATATGGATAACTTTTGATGCTCCGCTTGTGTAGATTATTTTCCCCAAATATGAACTTGATCGAGCTATTGCCCACAGAGGAGTTCATTAAAGTGTGAAGCGTAAATGTGAACATTTCAAGGATTTGGCGTTTTTCCCATTTGTGACATATATTTGCGGCTCTACCGCACAGAGACCGTAGCACTTAGAATCAAAATATGGATAACTTTTGATGCCCCGCTTGTGTAGATGATATTCTCCAAATATGAACTTGATCGGGTAATCGCCCTAGGAGGAGTTTGTTAAAGTGTGAAGTGTAAAAATGTGGTCATTTGAGAGATTTTGCGGTTTCCCCATAGGGATAACATGGGATGTTTCTGTCATCGCTACGGCTACGCTTTACCAAATATGACTTTGGCTCCCATACTTTTAATTTGGGGATGGCAAATGAGAATTGTGTGCAAAATGTCATGTCATTTGGAAAAACTCTTGTTTATAGGCCACTCTGAAGGCCAAATAGTCCAAATTCTGCGAAAAGTTTGCGGCTCAGCTGCACAGAGACCGTAAATGTTATCCATAAGATTTGAATAACTTTAGATGCCCCACTTGTCTAGAGGAGGTACACCGATTTTGAGATTGGTGAGCCAAACGCACTAGGAGGAGTTTGTTAAAGTGTGAAGCGTAAATGTGAACATTTCAAGGATTTGGCGTTTTTCCCATTTGTGACAGTATATTTGCAGCTCCACGGCACAGAGACCGTAGCACTTAGAATCAAAATATGGATACCTTTTGATGGCCCGCTTGTGTAGATGATTTTCCCCAAATATGAGTTTGATCGGACAATCGCCCTAGGAGGAGTTTGTTAAAGTGTGAAGTGTAAAAATGTGGTGATTTGAGCGATTCTACGATTTTCCCATAAGGATAACATGGGATGTTTCTGTCAACGCTACGGTTACGCCGTACAAAATATGACTTTGGCTCTCATACTTGTATGATCAGGATGGCAAATTAGAATTTAGTGCAAAATGTCATGTCATTTGGAAAAACTCTATTGTTTATAGGCCACTCTGAAGGCCAAATAGTCAGAATTCTGGGAAACGTTTGCGGCTCCGTCGCACAGAGACCGTAAAAGTTATCCTTAAAATTTGGATAACTTTGGATGCACCACTTGTCTAGAGGACGTACACCGATTTTGAGGTTGGTGGGCAAAACGCACTAGGAGGAGTTCGTTGAAGTGTAAAACATAAAAATGTGGTAATTTGAGAGATTTTGCGGTTTTCCCATAGGGATAACATGGGAGGTTTCTGTCATCGCTACGACTACGCCGTAAAAATTTAGGCATTTTTGTGATTGGCTTTTGTGATCGGGACGGCAAAATAGAATTTTTGGTAAAGTTTAGACAATTTTGGTAAAACTAATTTTTGACCTTCAATGTTAATTTAAAGGTCACTCTGTAGGGGGCGCTATCGCGGCCATTTCAATTTTGTCAGCCTAAACTGGTCCAAACTAGAAAGTTTAAACACTGATTAAAATTTGGTCCTAATCGGACTGGTTTTGATCAAATGGGAGCAATTTTTAGATCTGCAATATTCCAAAATAAGTTGTCCAACTTTGCGGCTGCGCCGCACACAGACCGTTAAAGGTATCTCAAAAAATTGAATAACTTTAGATGCCCCACTTGTCCAGAGGACGTACGCCGATTTTGAAGTCGGTGGGCAAAACGCCCTAGGAGGAGTTCGTCAAAGTTTGACGTGAACAAAATGACTAACACAGCGTATTTTCATTTTCAAAGGAAGATGGCGGCCATAGGGTAAGTCTGGGGGCGTGGCCACAATGATTTTTTTTGTTCGTCCTCACAAGAGGAATGCGTGTCCCGAATTTCGTAGCTTTACGCCAAAGTTGACCTCGGGGCGTCTCCCATAGGCGCAATGTATTTTGACTTTTGTCGGTGGCGCTGTCGCGCCATTTTTTAACAAAAAAAAAAATGGCCCAGAAAAAATAAAATTTTTCGCTGATTCTGAATTTTGGGCAAAGTTTGGTGAGTTTTTGAGCATGTTCAGGGGGTCAAATTAGAGATCAAAGCGCTGAAGAAGAACAAGAAAAATTAAAGCCGCAAGCGGCATCCAACGGCCCTCGCGGGCCGCTGGCCTTCCGACTCTGCGCTTTCGACTTGATAAAGATGGCGCCCTTATTGTGTTGGATTAAAAAAGAACTTGACAGACGGCGACACAATTGACATGGCCAATCCAGTGCAAATGAACACAAGTGTCGGTCAAATGTGCGGGTCCGCCACACAGAGACCTTGACACTTGGAATAAAAATATGGATAACTTTTGATGCTCTGCTTGTGTAGATGATTTTCCCCAAATATGAGCTTGATCGAGCTATTGCCCTTAGAGGAGTTTGTTAAAGTGTGAAGCGTAAATGTGAACATTTCAGAGATTTCGCTGTTTTCCCATTTCTGACATATATTTGCGGGTCCGCCACACAGAGACCGTAGCACTTAGAATCAAAATATGGATACGTTTTGATGCCCCGCTTGTGTAGGTGATATTCTCCAAATATGAACTTGATTGGACAATCGCCCTAGGAGGAGTTCGTTAAAGTGTGAAGCGTAAAAATGTGGATATTCGAGAGATTTAGCGGTTTTCCCATAGGGATAACATGGGAGGTTTATCTCATCGCTACGACTACGCCGTAAAAATTAAGGCATTTGTCTGATTGGCTTTTTTGATCGGGACGCCAAAATAGAATTTTGGGTAAAGTTTAGAAAATTTTGGTAAAACTAATTTTTGACCTTCAATGTTAATTTAAAGGTCACTCTGTAGGGGGCGCTATCGCGCCCATTTAAATTTTGTCATCATAAACTGGTCCAAACTAGAAAGTTGAACAACTGATTCAAATTTGGTCCTAATCTGACTTGTTTTGATCAAATGGGAACAATTTTTAGATCTGCAATATCCCAAAATAAGTTGTCCAACTTTGCGGCTGCGCCGCACACAGACCGTAAAAGGTATCTCAAAAAATTGGATAACTTTAGATGCCCCACTTGTCCAGAGGACGTACGCCGATTTTGAAGTCGGTGGGCAAAACGCCCTAGGAGGAGTTCGTCAAAGTTTGACGTGAACAAAATGGCTAACACAGCGTGTTTTCATTTTCAAAGGAAGATGGTGGCCATAGGGTAAGTCTGGGGGCGTGGCCACAATAATATTTGTTTTTTGTCCTCACAAGAGGAATGCGTGTTCCGAATTTCGTAGCTTTACGACAAAGTTGACCTCGGGGCGTCTCCCATAGGCGCAATGTATTTTGACTTTTGTCGGTGGCGCTGTCGCGCCATTTTTTTAGGAAAAAAAAAATGGCCCAGAAAAAACAAAATTTTTCGCCGATTCTGAATTTTGGACAAAGTTTGGTGAGTTTTTGAGCATGTTCAGGGGGTCAAATTAGAGTTCAAAGCGATGAAGAACAAGAAAAATTAAAGCCGCAAGCGGCATCCAACGGCCCTCGCGGGCCGCCGGCCTTCCGACTCTGCGCTTTCGACTTGATAAAGATGGCGCCCTTATTGTGTGTTGAATTAAAAAAGAACTTGACAGACGGAGACACATTGGACATGGCCAATCCAGTGCAAATGAACACAAGTGTCAGTCAAATTTGCTGCGCCGCTGCACAGAGATCTTAGCACTTAGAATATAAATATGGATAACTTTTGATGCCCCGCTTGTGTAGATGATATTTCCCAAAGTAAAGCTTGATCGAGCTATTGCCCACGGAGGAGTTTGTTAAAGTGTGAAGCATAAATTTGAACATTTCATAGATTTAGCGTTTTTCCCATTTGTGACAGTATATTTGCAGCTCCACGGCACAGAGACCGTAGCACTTAGAATCAAAATATGACTAACTTTTGATGCTTCCTTTGTGTAGATGATTTCCCCCAAATATGAGCTTGATCGGGCAATCGCCCTAGGAGGAGTTTGTTAAAGTGTGAAGCGTAAAAATGTGGTCATTTTAGAGATTTCGCTGTTTTCCCATTTCTGACATATATTTGCGGGTCCGCCACACAGAGACCGTAGCACTTAGAATAAAAATATGGATAGCTTTTGATGCCCCGCTTGTATAGATGATTTTCCCTAAATATGAGTTTGATCGGACAATCGCCCTAGGAGGAGTTTGTTAAAGTGTAAAGCGTAAAAATGTGGTGATTTGAGGGATTTCGCGATTTTCCCATAAGGATAACATGGGATATTTCTGTCATGGCTACGGTTACGCCGTACAAAATATGACTTTGTCTCTCATACTTTTAT
Organism: Eucyclogobius newberryi; assembly: GCF_026437365.1. Taxonomy (NCBI): domain Eukaryota; kingdom Metazoa; phylum Chordata; class Actinopteri; order Gobiiformes; family Gobiidae; genus Eucyclogobius; species Eucyclogobius newberryi. The sequence goes on from NW_027315723.1 coordinate 6,127,468, forward strand.
GATCAGGATGGCAAATTAGAATTTTGTGCAAAATATCATGTCATTTGGAAAAACTCTATTGTTTCTAGGCCACTCTGAAGGCCAAATAGTCAGAATTCTGGGAAACGTTTGAGGCTCCGTCGCACAGAGACCTTAAAAGCTATCCTTAAAATTTGGATAACTTTAGATGCCCCACTTGTCTAGAGGACGTACACCGATTTTGAGGTCGGTGGGCAAAACGCACTAGGAGGAGTTTGTCAAAGTTTGAAACAGAAAAATGTGGATATTCGAGAGATTTAGCGGTTTTCCCATAGGGATAACATGGGAGATTTATGTCATCGCTACGACTACGCCGTAAAAATTAAGGCATTTGTCTGATTGGCTTTTTTGATCGGGACGCCAAAATAGAAATTTGGGTAAAGTTTAGAAAATTTTGGTAAAACAAATTTTTGACCTTCAATGTTAATTTAAAGGTCACTCTGTAGGGGGCGCTATCGCGCCCATTTCAATTTTGTCAGCCTAAACTGGTCCAAACTAGAAAGTTTAACAACTGATTCAAATTTGGTCCTAATCGGACTGGTTTTGATCAAATGGGAGCAATTTTTAGATCTGCAATATTCCAAAATAAGTTGTCCAACTTTGCGGCTGCGCCGCACACAGACCGTAAAAGGTATCTCAAAAAATTGGATAACTTTAGATGCCCCACTTGTCCAGAGGACGTACGCTGATTTTGAAGTTGGTGGGCAAAACGCCCTAGGAGGAGTTCGTCAAAGTTTGACGTGAACAAAATGGCTAACACAGCGTGTTTTCATTTTCAAAGGAAGATGGCGGCCATAGGGTAAGTCTGGGGGCGTGGCCACAATGATTTTTTTTGTTTGTCCTCACGAGAGGAATGCGTGTCCCGAATTTTATAGCTTTACGTCAAAGTTGACCTCGGGGCGTCTCCCATAGGCGCAATGTATTTTGACTTTTGTCGGTGGCGCTGTCGCGCCATTTTTTAACGAAAAAAAAAATGGCCCAGAAAAAATTAAATTTTTCGCCGATTCTGAATTTTGGGCAAAGTTTGGTGAGTTTTTGAGCATGTTCAGGGGGTCAAATTAGAGTTCAAAGCGATGAAGAACAAGAAAAATAATAATAAATATAGCCGCAAGCGGCAATGATCGGCCCTCGCCACGCCGCCGCCACACCGCCGCCACGCCGCAAGAGGAGGGGGCGCTAACGCGCCCCAATTGTCCTTTTATCACGCCTACTGCTGAATCTGTGACGCTGTCACATGTTCTCCCCTTTGTTTTACCATCAAAAAGCAATTTTATTTTGAATTCTTGGCAAAATGTGCGGCTTTGCCGCACAGACACCGTGACTCTTTGAATGAAAATGTGGATAACTTTTGATGGTCCTGAAGATGAGTCTCACCAAATTTCAGGTTAATAGGGCTGACGCCCTGGGAGGAGTTTGTGAAAGTCTAAAGTGTAAACATGTTCTGGCCCCATTGGAATAACATGGGAGGTTTCGGTCATCGTTACGGCAACGCCATAACAATTATGACATGGGTCTCATTGACTTTTTTGATGGGGATGCTAAAATTGAGTTGTGTGTCAAATTTCATATAATTTCGCAAAACTAAACATTTAACCTCCATATAAAATCTGTAGGGGGCGCTGTGGCGCCAAATGAATTTATTTCACTTCAAGTAGGTTTAGGGCAAAGAGTTTAACAACTGATTCTAATTTGACGCAATTCGGACTTTATCTGCGCAAACGGCAGAAATTTTAAATATGGGAGATTTCTGAAATTTTAGTTACAGTTTGCGGCTTCGCCGCACAGAGACCGTGAGAGGTATCAATGTAACTGGATAACTTTTGATGTCCCACTCCTCAGTAGCATTTTCACCAAATTTCAGCTTTTTAGGGCCAACGCCCTGGGAGGAGTTCGTAAAAGTACGACGTTTGGAAAGACTCCGAAGTCATGTTTAGCCATTTTTGAAGCAATATGGCCGACATTTGGTTCGGGGGACGGCGTTGCCGTAATAATATTTTTTACTTCTCTTGTCACCATCTACCTCTGCGCCAAATTTCATGATTCTACGATCAGATTTTTTTTGGGTCATTTCCCATCTCTCAATGCATTTTTGGTACATTTGGTGGCGCTGACGCGCCAATTTTTTTTATTTTAGAAAAGGGAAATAGCCAGAATGTAGAGAGGCACGATTTTTAGAGGTGTGCAAATTTTTGTGACTTTTCGTCAATGTTCACTGGGTGAAAAATAGGGGGGTTGGTCCCGAGAAGAAGAAGAAAGAAAGAAAGAAAGAAAGAATAATATTCCGATGCGAAAACAATGTTTCCCATTTTTCAAATATCATAAACTATACATTTTCGGAAAGCGCTCGCGCTTTCCTACCTCATGGTGTGGGTCCCTGGTCACTGACGGGTACTTTCGATAATTTTGAGTGGGCTCCGCCCACTTTGTGTTTTTGGCCCTCTATACAGTAATAATGTTCAATTTTTGCATTACATGCTTATATGCACGGAACATGCAAGAGATGGGGAACGTATTCGTGAGCTACTTAGCGCAAATGAGTGCTTTATATGGGGATGACGACCGCTTCGCGGTCGTCATCCCAATGTAAAGTGCTCGTTTAGTGCGAACTTTTGCACGGGCTTCGCCCGTTTACAACGGTAATGTTCCATTTTCCTACAACTAATTAGTATGCACGGGGCGTGCATGAGTGGAGGAGTGCGTTAGTGAGTGTTTGGAAGTGGGCGAGCGCTTCGCGCTCGATTTCGTGCGCACTACGTGCGCACTTTCGCAGCCGTGCTTCGCACGGCCTTACGAGATTAATAGGCCTCTCGCCAGCTTGTGGCGCTCGGGCCTAATAATATTTTTAGCAAAAACAATATAGCCGTTTCCACTATAACAACAAATTATACATCGTTTGAAAGCTCTAAGCCTTCCCGATGCCGCCATGGGGTGGAATCATCATTACGAGCGCTTACGCGCTCGTCACTCCCTATTCCGTCGGGATGCCCCGCCCACTCCCCATAGACTTCCATTGATTTGAGCAGATACAAGCATGGCCCATGCCTTCGGCATGGATTCTCGCATACGGGACGATGCCAGGAGGGTTTTTGAAGGAATGCAGCGCTTCGCGCTGCTGTTGTCAACAATTAGTGAATGGGCTACGCCCATTCACTAATTGTTGACTATTTCTGTCATAGCAGGAGTAAGTATGCATGATCCATGCCTTCGGCATGGGCTAGTTCACTGTACTTGCCAGGGGCGACGGGGCACAAAACATGCGGGCTGCGCCCGCATGTTTGGTAAGACAGTTGCAACGCTGCCTTCGGCAGCGTTGCGGGAGCAATAGGCCCTCCGCCCTGCTGGGGCTCGGGCCTAATAATATTCCGATGCGAAAACAATGTTTCCCATTTTTCAAATATCATAAACTATACATTTTCGGAAAGCGCTCGCGCTTTCCTACCTCATGGTGTGGGTCCCTGGTCACTGACGGGTACTTTCGTTAATTTTGAGTGGGCTCCGCCCACTTTGTGTTTTTGGCCCTCTATACAGTAATAATGTTCAATTTTTGCATTACATGCTTATATGCACGGAACATGCAAGAGATGGGGAACGTATTCGTGAGCTACTTAGGGCAAACGAGCGCTTTACATTGGGATGACGACCGCGAATGTAAAGTGCTCGTTTAGTGCGCACTTTTGCACGGGCTTCGCCCGTTTACAACGGTAATGTTCCATTTTCCTACTATTAATTAGTATGCACGGGGCGTGCGTGAGTGAAGGAGTGCGTTAGTGAGTGTTTGGAAGTGGGCGAGCGCTTCGCGCTCGATTTCGTGCGCACTACGTGCGCACTTTCGCAGCCGTGCTTCGCACGGCCTTACGAGATTAATAGGCCTCTCGCCAGCTTGTGGCGCTCGGGCCTAATAATATTTTTAGCAAAAACAATATAGCCGTTTCCACTATAACAACAAATTATACATCATTTGAAAGCTCTAAGCCTTCCCGATGCCGCCATGGGGTGGAATCATCATTACGAGCGCTTACGCGCTCGTCACTCCCTTTCCCGTCGGGATGCCCCACCCACTCCCCATAGACTTCCATTGATTTGAGCAGATACAAGCATGGCCCATGCCTGCGGCATGGATTCTCGCGTACGGGACGATGCCAGGAGTGATTTTGGAGGAATGCAGCACTTCGCGCTGCTGTTGTCAACAATGAGTGAATGGGCGTAGCCCATTCACTAATTGTTGACTATTTCTGTCATAGCAGGAGTAAGTATGCATGATCCATGCCTTCGGCATGGGCTAGTTCACTGTACTTGCCAGGGGCATGTTTACGAGATTAATAGGCCTCTCGCCAGCTTGTGGCGCTCGGGCCTAATTATTATTGTGTTTTACAGATGCCACATCATACAATATAGAGTTACAATCATTGTGAGAACAAAAATCCAAATTTTATGGTTATTGACATCATATCTAAAGTTCTTGTGTTAGTATTGTGCCCTGATTATGTATATATATATATATATATATATATATATATATATATATATATATATATATATATATATATATATATATATATATATATGTATATATATATATATATATGTATATATATATATATATATATATACACATACATGTATGTATGTATGTATGTATGTATGTATGTGTATATATATATACACACACATATATATATATATACACATACATATATGTATGTATGTATGTATGTATGTATGTATGTATGTATGTATGTATGTATGTATGTATGTATATATATATATATATATATATATATATATATATATATATATATATATATATACACACATATACATGTATATATATACATATATGTATATATATATATATATATATATATATATATATATATATATACATATTATATATTATATATATATATATTATATATATAGTATATATACATATTATACATAATCTAAAATAAATGTATTATATATATGTTTGATTTTCCAGACGCACAAACCTCACGTAAACGCCCATTTGTGCAGTTTTAGCTAAACACGCGAGTCACATCTACATTCTGCAGTGCAACATTTTCATCCCTCTACAATCAATCAACCATTTAAATGTAAAGATTATCATACACTCCATTCAAACGTTGCGCATTGGACATGTTCGCGTTAGCAGCCGAAGCTAACTAGCATCACTGACTAGCTAGCATGTTTTCTTACCTTCCGCCGCCTCCATGTTTGTGTTTAAAGATGTCCCTTGGATCTTGTAGGTTATAAACTTACACGCTCACTAAATGTTCGATCATTTTAGCCCCGGTTTGAGGAGAAAACGCGGGTTTGGGATGGATCTATACTTCCACGTACTACAGCAGCTGCTCCTGCGCTGAAAACTACAAAAATGGCGGCGGTTGTCTGTGGTGAAGGAGTGTCCTCTGCTGGTGCAGTAAACACACGTACAGTCAGGATTTAAAAGCAACTCACACTGTTTACACTGTTTAGACTGTTGCATTGATCATTTATATTCTACTCTATTAACTAGGAAATGTTTCTGAAAGCATATTTTGAAATGTAAGTTAAAAAGTTGGATTTGAATATTACTTTTAATTGTTATTTGCATATTTTGTTACAATTTAGACATTGATTGTTTTTCTTATCTTTATCAAGCAAAAAAACAGAACAGACATAAAAACAAATAGGCTGCCAATGTATTTGTTTGTATGGCATGGTCTACAAACAATGCCATACTGTGGAACATTCCAGGCAGTGAGGGATAAGCAAGATCATACAGTGTCAATCAACATGAATCTGAACGCAGTGCATCCCGGTTAGGTTTGCGTACGACTTGATATTATACAATCTACAATAGAAATCTACAATAGAAAGTCTACAATATACATGTTTAATATATGTCGGTGTAATCCCTCATTCGTCCAGGCGTGTTCCATAGTAGAAAAAGCTTCAGTTGTAGTCATCTGGACTCAGTTAGAAAAAATAGACGTTTCGACAGCTTTCTTCACTGTGAAACACTTTAAGACAGAAACTGGTTCACCCTAAGGACAAGTTGCCGACTCAAAAACAGAGCAATGTAGTTTATTCGATCCAATGCAGTGAAGAAAGCTGTAAAGAACGTTACATAGGTGAGACTAAACAGCCTCTACACAAGAGGCTCTATCAGCACAGAAGAAATACTAGCTCAGGACCACAGAGCGCCGTGCATCTCCATCTTGAAGCCTCTAATCGCTCGTTTGAAGACGGTGAGGTGAAGATTTTAAGCAGGGAGAAAAGATGGTTTGAAAGAGGAGTTAAGGAAGCTATTTTTGTTAAAAAAGAAAGACCTTCTTTAAACAGGAATGGAGGGCTAAGATTCAATCTTCCAGGTATCTATAATGGTATACTGAACCCCTGGAAAGGTAGAGGACCAGGACCAGGACATTTAGATGCTAATCAGGTACTCAGGGTGGTTGAGCCAGGGTCTCACAAAGACAAAGAGGATTCTAATAGCCCATTAAAATTCTGAATAGGCTAGCTCGGTAGATACAAGGGGGGAGTTTCTGTTGAAACAAACAACTCTTTCTACTTCAGGAAGGCTCCGCCCAATGGGCTGGACTTACCACAGAATAGGATAAATATCGGAGTTCTCGACCTAAATTCTTTTATTGACAATGACTCTTGGATGAGAGTCGAAACGTCTATTTTTTCTAACTGAGTCCAGATGACTACAACTGAAGCTTTTTCTACTATGTTTAATATAAACTCTACAGTCGTGATGTACGTTCTGTGATTTCTTTCTTGATATTTTAGACTGAATCAAAGACCACCTTTCTGGACAAAGTATTTGTGTGGCTGAGGTCTTGTTTTTGCTGGTGGTATTACTCGTGTTACTTTAATTGATGAGAAATAATTCCCACGGGACTCCAATGTAAAAAAAATGTTAACAAAGTTTAATCCACAGTTTTGTGACACTTCTTACAGGAGTAATCAAATACAGCTATTCTCAAAAAATGGAAAACCATTTGGCTCTGCATTTTGTCTCCCGCGCTCCTTCCGCGCGTGTTCCCTCTTAAAGTGACAGTAACACATTTACGTCAGAGCAGGCAAAAGACTACAAATACATTCTACAAATAAAACAAATGTAATCAAATAAATTTAGCTTATTCAAAAAAACAAATTATTTATCAGTGAAACATAAAATTACACATTTATAACAAAATATCAACACTTTGTAGATTTCCATACGAACGTATACATAAACTAAACTTGGCTCTCACAGTCTTGGTACCAGCTTGCACCTAAAAGGGCCAAAGGGACCAGGGAAATCGCCCAGAGTCTTACCTGTATCAAAACCCCTTTTGGGGTAAGACCTGTCACCAGCCTGGCCCCAAGAGGGCAAAAAGGACCAGGCCAGAGCTCCCAGAGTCTAGCCTGTATGAATGCCCTAATTTCTGGGTGTAGTCTTGGCACCAGTCTGGCCTCAAAATGGCCAAAAGGACCAGAAAAATTGCCCCAGAGTATATCCTGTATGAAATCTCTTCTTTTTTCCTGGTCCTTTTCTATAACTACTATACTATAATATAATATATTTGCGAGCAATCCTAACATAAAAAATTAAGAAAAGGAACAGACTAAAATATATGCCTATGTTTGGAATTTAAAAAAATTATATCTTATTTTTCCAATTAAGAAGGATTCGGTGAATGCGCTTATGAAACTGGCGGGGTTCAGTACCTCCAAAAAGGTTAAGAACCACTGCTCTACAATATAAAGTCATAACCCAGACTTTTCCCCGATTTGCTGACGTCACCTGCAAAAGTTAAAAGCTTGTGAAATCCAAACGGGATCAACCAGCTGAAGCAGGCGCCACAACTCCTGTACATTGGTATCATTTTAATGAAAAGCTTATTTATTTATTAAGTAGGCAATGGTTTGATCCTTTGTGGTGGTTTGAAACTAACCTCTGTTTTTAATTTTTTAGTTTTTCTTCATTCCTTTTTCTGTTGCTCAAATACCTAACTATCTGCTCATGATTATCTTCAGTGGACTATTTCGTCGAGTTTGATGTCATTGAGAAGTTTGTAAAATGCGTGGTTTCAACCAATTTGTTGTTGCTGCAGATAATCCAGACGAGGCGCAGCTGAACACAAATGCACCTTGTATCGTGGACAGCAGCAGGTGATGGATCTGTGTGCACTTTTTATTTAAATGATGATATCAGCCTATTAGGCCTATATAGCTTGTTAAAGAATTTATAGTTGATAGATTTTAATTTACTTACTGTTCCTGCAGACGAACAATACTCCAAACGTTTAATAATCAGAATTAGATTTGTCCAAAGACCTAAAAGTAGGTTTACCGTATTTTCCGGACCATATGTCGCACCTTTTTTCATAGTTTTGCCCGGGGTGCGACTTATACTTATATGTATACTTATACTTAAAGCGACTTATTTGTGATATTATTTGTTATTTTCACACTTGCAACCGCATTTCATACCCCAGTGCAACTTATATACGTTCTTTTCTTCTCTATTATGCATTTTTTTGGCTGGTGCGACTTATACTCCGGTGCGACTTATTGTCCGGAAAATACGGGTAATTAAAAATAATTCCAATTATCAAGCAGGTCAGCGCTTAATAGTCTTGAACTCATGCAACGTTTTTTTGTTTGGCTACAAAAGAACAGTTAAATAACGTGATTAAAACTGAAGCTGTTCTGACGCGCGGAGCTCTTGGCGCACCATATAGCAGCGGCCCCCGACATGGTCCAAGGTCGATAAATTGCTCAGGGCCCGGGTCCGTCTGAAAAGTGTCTTGTGAAAGTCGCTTTGAGATCGGAGCAAGCGTAATGGTGGCTCAAGGTCACGCTAATGGACATTTAATTGGAGAAATGTATGTTAGTTCCATTAGAGAAACAATAACATCCGCTGAGTTTGAGATGAGACAGAACAAGTCAATCCAAACAACAAACATCCTTTATTATACAGAATTATTGACTTGTCTAAGATAAAACAGGGACTAAAACTGGTCCGAGATTAAACCAGAACCAAAACAGGCTCCCACAAAGCCTAGAGGTTATTGGTTTGATTTCAAACTTTCCAACTTTTCCAGCAATAAAAACATCTGTAAATGAATAAATATATGTTTAATGCCCATGGGATAATTTGTGATGACTTGTTCCGGCATTTTCTGTTGTTGAATGATGACTTTGTGTTTTCCTGCAATCTGCTCCCCTCTTTTCATCTTAAATGAGTCTGATTCCTCACAGACACGGCTCATTTCCTCTGTGTCCTTTGAAAACCCTTAAACCCCAAAGTCCGACTCTAATCCTGCGCTCAGTCCTGGTCTCGGTCTGGTCCAGGACAAAGGCTGGTATTTGTGGGGACTTTAGAGCAGGTGTTTGGTGAGGGGTTGGACACGGGTGAGACGGGTCCGTGACGCTGAGACACCTCTGTGAAAATCCTCCTCAGATCCAACCTGACATTTAACACAAACGGGCACCGGCCCAGAGCTGGTGCAGCCCAGGGCTCAGTTATACCCAACTCAGTTCATGGGTTAGAGTTAGACTATGGACATGTTTTTGTAAACAAAAACACTTTAAATTCCAGGATGGAGACAAAGTGAAGTGGAACATACAGTGATTTCAATGGAGAAGTGGGATTAACCTCAGAATATCACAAAATCTTCGCTAATGAAAACCACTTGACCAGAGGGTCACTGGATGTGAGTGATATCAGAGCCTGGTTCAAAAACATTTACTACTTGTTTTTACATGATTTGATTATGTAATTGAAAATTATTTTGGATATATAGTATTTTTGATGAAGGCAAAATACACATTTTTAGAATTTACTAGTCAAATACTTATCTACAAATATATTACATACCATAAATTATACTTTTTGTGAAGCTCAAATACAATTTCCTCCATCCTTTGTAACACAAAAGCACACTTATTGACATTATACCCTGGAAATTCAAAGACTTTGTATATTCTTAAAATAATTAGCATTTAGAAAAAAAAAATATGATCTGGTTCTTCCTGCCTCCAGTCGCCTCCATTCTGGGATTTCAAATTCTCAGCCGAGCATTTTAAAGGGTCTATTTGGTGCATTTATCTGTGTATGTGTAGTCACATCTGCCGTGGCTCCCAATCTACGTCTAGACGCCTCTCAAACACACCACATTCATACAAAGTGGATATTGTCTTGCCCCAGTGCACTGAACATATGCTAGTCATAACTGGAACTGCTCTACCAACTAACCCCACAAACCAGGGTTAGTTTGAGTTAGTCTTGCTTTCAACCTAGTTTGGTCATTTCTTATATAAGTTTAAAGGAACCATATTTAGTCTACGCTCTTACTGGTTTAAAACATGAACTATTACAACTGAATCGGTGTTGCCAGAGCCTTAAGGCCAATTTGATACTTCATAAGAAGCAAGAAGTTTGTTTGTTTGTTTGTTTGTTTGTTTACCTCAAGCTGCGAGAACAAATTTTGTTTCGGTTTTTTCAACCGATACTCATCTAGACCCTGGATATTTCATCATCTCTATTCCAGTCTAGTTCTACTTGGAATGGTGGCGCCCAGATGGGCTTCCGGAATAAGATGAACAGGTTATAAAATAATGTTAATTAATGGTAACGCAAATATAACAAAGCAACTGGATTTAGTCGTCGGAACTGGCAACCCAAATGAGAGCCGGTCGGCACTAGATCATACACTCCTAACTCACGGAATTCAGAATTCCACTATTTTTTTTTTTTTTCTAATTGCCAAAATTCTTTATTACAAAACATAACAGACAATAAACAGCTTCCACTAGTTAATATACGGAATCGGTGCGAAAGTGACTGAATCTGAATCCAACATGGCGGCGACCGAGATCGGTCCTGCTGATACAGCTCAGGCAATCATTTTCTCTCTCTAAAAAGCTTTTTTTAATTGCATTACAATCTGTTCCACTTCACACCTAGTATAGTCTGCTAAAAGATAGTGTTTGACCATAAAATAAATAACCCTAACCCCTAACCCTAACCCTAACCCCTAACCCTAACCCTAACCCTAACCCCTAACCCTAACCCTAACCCTAACCTCTAAACCCTAACCCCTAACCCTCGAGCACTCGATGGAGAGTATAGAGCTAGTCCAGTGCTCCTAATCCGAGGTTTGGATCGGATTCTCCTCTCCAGTACCCTGGAGTAGACCCCACTATATATAGTGATCCCACTATAGCTGGAACACAATCTCCGGTCCCCCTTCTTGAACAGAGGGACCACCACCCCGGTCTCCCAGGTCTTGCAGAGACGTGTCAGGCAAGACAGTCCTAGAACATCCAGAGACTTTAGGTACTTAGGGCGGATCTCAACCACCACTGGAGTCTTGTCAAGGAGTTTGCCAACAACCTCAGTGACTTCAGCTTGAGTGATGGATGAGTCATCCTCCAAGTCCTCAGTCTCTACTTCCTCTCGGAAGACGTGACAGCCAGTTTCTGGGTCCAGAAATCCGGTTGTCGAGGCGACCGCTGTCGACTGCCGCTCAAATCTCTCTACTCCGGCCCCTTACGGATCCTACTACAGATGGTGGGTCCACGGAAAGACGGCCCCAGGTTGCTCCTTTGGGCTGTGCCCGGCCGGGCCCCTTAGGGAAAGACAGGGGGCCACCATCAAGCTCCCACCCCAGGCCTGGCCCCTGGCTCCAGGGTGGGGACCCGGTAACGCCAATCTGGGCAATGTAACTGGCCTTGTGGTTTTACATGTCAAGGGACTTGTCTTGTCAACCAAAACACCAAATTATAACATGACCAAATTATTTATCATGTCTTCTGTTTATGTAATTAATAATAAATCATTTATATTGTTCATTAAAATTGTTATCAGCAACAAAACATTTTTTATTTTATCTCAGATTGTTCAAATTAATGACATTTTGATTTAGTCCAAGTTCAGGTTGCATTCTCACTGGTTGTTATTCGATCCTATAAAATGAGCTGATAAAATGAGTTAGTCCTGATGTGGACTTAGTTTGATCCCGTTTCTAGTTTTCGTTTGGTCTTGATCTGATATAGTACAGGATTAGTTTTGGATTTAAGTCTGATTTTGTCCTGGTATGGTCCTAAAAAATGAATGTGTAAGTGTGAACGCAGCCCTAGTCCTTAAATCCTTGCTTAGATCAATACTTTTTATTAAAAAGAAGAAAGAGAATATGTTCTCATGGCAACAGATTAATTATTTTAATCTTAATATGTTGTATCCACTTTCTGATGTTATTCTTATTTCATGTGAGACCCAGCAATATACAGATAACCATAAACCTGGTCAACAAACCTGCAATCAGACAGTTAAACAGCAAATTCCTCCTAGAATGATGTGGTGTCACATGAACCTGTTAAATATACCTCTACCTGGAGCTTTTGTTTGATTTGTCTGTAGAAAAATATACACATCATCAGAGTTCACTCCTAACCCCCTCCTCCTCCTCCTCCTCCTCCTTGTCTCCTCCCTCCTTGATGATGATGTCACGTGGGCTAGAGTGTCCTTGGCGTTTCTGTATAAAAGTCAGCGTCAAATGTCAAATTGACCACAGCAAAAACACCTTTTTAAAATACTATCAAATCCAAACCAAAGAACCAGCAGAGCAAGAAGAGCGGTAAGAACAAACTTTATTTTTATTTATCACACTATGATTAGTATTTTATTTTGTGAGGGGAATTATTTGAGACTATGTAATATATTTTTAGGACTAAATGTAAATTCTGTGTTTTGTTGTTTAAAGCGTTGTTATCTTAAATTCCTTTTCTCTGTCTAACAATTTATAAATGTCATCAAAGCTTAATGAAAAAGAGATCTGCTCAAACGATAGGCGCGATCAGGATAAGACCTGTGCAGATCTAGTCTCTGGGATCAACGTTGAGCTGAACCCGGTGCGGTTTGTTTTCGACTATATACAATTTGCTCTGACGCCATGAGTTGAAATCCAAATGGGATCAGCTTCACAAAACTCCCATGCTTTATTATAATTATAATTAAAAAATTATAATTAAAACTTGATTCATTTATTTATTAGACAACGGTTTCCTTTTTGACTTAGGCTGATGCTTTGAACAGTCTGAAACTACCCCGTTTATTATATTTTCTGTGGCTCGACTACCTGACCTTCGGTGCTCATGACGAGCTTCATTAAGTTGCCACTTGACTGTGTCGTTGAATCCGATGTCATCGATGAGTTTGTAGAAAACGTGATTTCAACCACGTCGAAGTTGTTCGTCTTTACCGCAGACTTTTAGTCTTTTAGTCTATGTTGGACTATACAGATGTCCAGATGTTCTTATCTTTGCCTCCTTCAACTGTCCCCTCCCACTTCAGGAAGAACTGAACAATCAGGAAGCCTTTTCTTATTTAATTATCAAATTATGCACAATAACATTTGAAGTGAAATAGTACCAAACAAAGTCCATGGTTAGGGCAAAACCACGAGTACAGGTCCTTTGAATGATTTTAAAAGAAGGTTATATTGATTATTATTTGAATTAGAAATGTTGTTTGTAATCAATCAAACAACTTTAAGAAAGTTTATGAGGATTTTGGACATCAACATAATTAAAACGAGTCAATATAATAATAATAATAATAATAATAATAATAATAATAATAATAATAATAATAAAATGACAATATGCAACTAAAATAAACAGATTAATTTGCCAATACCCGAGTGTACTTAGAGTGAACTGACCTCGTGTGCTTGATGTCCTGTGATTGGTCAGCTGGAGCATGTGTCCTGCGTGGCTATTGGTTGCTGTGGTGGTGGTGGTGGGCGGAGTCACAGGAGCTGTCAGTCAGTGTTGGGACCATCCGAGCTGCCAGGACCTGAACCTGGACTCCAACCTCGAGGTGAGAAGATCTGAATAACATCCACTGACACCACAGGGCACAGGAGAGACAGAAACATGATACAATCCATAAATAATGACTGATGAAATTATGTTTTGAAGACCTCCTTAATACTCAAGGAGAGAGAGAAATTGAAATAGAGATGAAGGACGGTTTGAAATGATTAGAGGTCTATCAGTTCTACTGGGTTTAGCTGCACTAGGTTGCTGCACTTTTAATCAGTGCCATTTAACACAAAAGAAAGATGGACATTTTCTAGTAGTGGTAGTTGTTTTACTAAACTGCAGTTGACACTAGGTGCGTTAGGGCGAAGCAAAACTTGCGCAGATCCGATCGGCGTTGTTCCACATTGATCTGAACGTGGTGCACTCCGGGTGGGTTTGCGTTCGACTCTTTTAGCTCCGCCTCCGTTGCGGACGTCAACTCTCGTCGATCGTCCAGATGAGGCACAGCTAAACGTGCCTTCTCTGTCCACAGGAGTGCATCCAGGTGTGTCGATCTGATTTGTCTGCAGAGACGCCAGTCATCCCAGGCCCTGCCCACCTGCAGGCCCCACCTCCTCCCCTCTCAGACCCTGCCCTCTTGTATGATGACTCCACCCCTCAGGCCAAACGCTCATACTCCATGGAGCACTTCCGCTGGGGTAAACCTGTGGGGCGCAAGCGCCGCCCGGTCAAAGTGAGTCCTGGTCTAGTCCTTGGTTTAAGCTTTAATAACGGATAGACCTCTTTAGAGTTTTGTCCTTGTTTTAGTCTTTGTTTGCACTTGGTTTGATTCTTGGGTAAACTCTGTTAATCTTGACATTATCAGCACCACGCTCTAACCAACTGACACGCGCTAACCAGCCACTGCTTTAGTCCTGGTTTAACCTTCTGCGTTATCTTAAAGGTCTACACTAACGGTGTGGAGGAGGACTCTTCAGAGGATTTCCCTGGGGAAATGAAACGCGCCTTGGCCAATCAGCAGGAAGAGGCGGGGCAAAACCCGGAAGTGCTGCTGCTGGAGAACGACGCAGTGGCAGAGGAGCAAACTGGAGGCCTGAGGGCGGTTCCGAGCGCTCTACAGCAGAAGAAGAACAGCGGCGGGGCGTACAAAATGAAACACTTTCGCTGGAGTGGACCCCCAGAGTCCAAGCGATACGGAGGGTTCATGAAGAGCTGGGACGAACGCAACCAAAAACCACTGCTCACGTTGTTCAAGAATGTCATTAACAAGAACGGACAGCCGCAGGTGTGATGGAGACAGGGCGAGGAGAGGGACGAGAGGGATAGGTCCATCAGAGACAAAATACCCCGAAAGTCACTGAATATAATATGTATTGTCAAGATAGTCCCAATAGTACATCCCCAACATGACAGAATGAGACGGAAAACAAGACAGGGCGGCCATTTTGGAGAAGTGAAAAAAAAGCCCCAAATAATGCTGCTCATGAGTTCTTCAGAAATGTTCTTGAATACTTGCGTAAGTTGGGAAAAAACTCGGTAACTCGGGTCAAAAGCTGTTGCCAGACTTCAACACTTGACGTGCTGCTGTGTGGAGATGTGTGAAATTGAGCTGATTTGTAAATGTATCTTAACTTTTGACTAAAGATTACTACATTTAGGGGTTAAATGTTGTTCATATCATATTGCGCAAGACAGACCCAGCACTATGGTTGAATTAATTAAAGTAAAAATGTAAAAGTTTAGCTTTTGAGCAGGTTAATAGCAATAAATCTTCCCGTTGGCTCTACTAAACGCAGTCAAAGAGCTGATTCTGTGGTTTTTATATTGTGGCGACATAAAAATCTGCTCTTTCCAAGATAAATGCAAACGAGTCGAGACCCCAACTTCTCCCAGAGGAACACATTAATGCAGCTTTCACATGTCTTTACTATTGAACAGCGTTTGCCCCCATGACAAGGATGCACGGTCTGAAGGATCTGACAGCTTTTCGGTTACTTCTGACAGCTTTTCGGTTAAAGGGTGAACAGTGTTATACGTTCCGAGTTTAGTCCCGATTTTTGACATTATTTACGTTTTCATTTCAATACAAAATCAGTGTATTTTCAAAATCAGTGTATGTAAAATATCACCAAAGGATGATTTAATTTGATTTTATATTTTTTGACAGTTCCAAAATGGCATGTAGGGCAGAGAGTAGGTCCACCTTGAGAATAATTGAATAAGCAGGAGATTTGAGAGAATAGTTGATTTTTTTTTTTAGCTTATAAAAGTTTGAAACTGCTGGAATGTAAAAAGTGATGCAGAGAAGATTGAATATGTTTTGATATTTATTTCTTTATGTAAATAAATGTACAATAAAACAAAAGGATTTGCAAGCAAAAAAATAAACTGCCCGAGTTATTTTCTGTTTCATCTGTGTTAAAATGCCAAATAAATCATTATCTTTTAACATAAATACATGAGTACATAATGAACAACCTTTATTAATTAAGTCGGAAATGTATTGTAATTTTGTCTTTGAGTTTTAAAATATTGTCAGTGCAACAAGAATGGAGAAAATGAAAGTCACAAAAAGGATACTTAACAAATCAATAAGTCCCATTAGGATTCACAGTGGAGAAGGACCTGGTTCAGTTCTGGTTTAGTTCTGCTTTAGTCTTGGTTTAGTCCTGGTTCAGTCCTATTTCAGTCTTGGTTCAGTAGACACACAGGTCTGGGAACTGGATGTCGTAGACTGGGATGGATCTTGGAGCAGGCGGTCCTGATGGAGACGGAGGAGGTCTGATGAGCAGGTCGAAAATCTGCTGCAGTCCGGACTGGAGCAGGGTCTGAATCAACACAACAAGTCAAGTCAAGAAATATTATATTTCCACTGCATAATGCATCTAACATAACTCAAACCCAACGCATTTTACAAATAGATGTAAATACGTGGTGTCGAGGAGCAAAGAAAATAAATGAAATTAAAGTCATAAAAAGCTAATGATGAATCTGAAGTAGTTTCCTGTTTACTTTCACTATAGCCACGTCTCACCCGTCTTACATTACTAAAGGTCTTTTGTGAACTGTTGAGATCAGCCCTTAAAAGCATAAATCAGATGCAATTTAGATTGTGTTTAGTAAGAAGACATATGTTATGTTTGAGTGATTTGAGTTACGATGCGGAGCGAGGCCATTAGCATGGAAACGCAGGCCGTCATTAACCCTAACCATGGTCGAGGGCTCCAAGGTCAAGGACCTGGTCAGGGTATTAGAGCCAGTTAAGCGTGGCTTTAGTCTGTGTCAAGGTTAAACAAAAACAAAGCCGCTCTCGGGTCAAAAGCCACTTGTTAAAATACACCTTTTTTAAACAAACCATCATCAATCCGAGGGTTGTGATTGACTGTAGGGCTTAATGCCATAAACCCAGTATTTTATATGAATTATTTGAAAATGTTAACATGCTATTGTTGGTATGTAATGTAAAGGAGACTAGTTTCACAGTATCATAAATTTGAGCCTAAATCTAACCTTAGCCCCGCAGAGGGCAGCGATCTCCTCAAAGGGCGCAGTCTGAAACCTTTCTGTGACTTCTCTCCTCCTTTGCATCTCCTCTGCTCCCCCAGCGTCTTCTGCATCAGGACAGAGAACAGATTTGTTTTTTCGTCTTTTGTTTTATTATTCAATTGGTCTGCTCAGTCTCACCAATGGCGTTCTTCAGAGTCTCAAAGGTGATCTGCTCCGTCTTAGGTTTCTGTCAAAAGAAAGATACAGGTTTAGTCCTAATTTAGTCTTATTAGTCCAAATCTAATCAAATTCTACTTGAAAGTTTATGTACAAACAATACCCAAATTTCACATATCAGATTTTTTTCCACAAAAAAAAATCTGATTAATAAAACCCTTTTGCACTGCTTGACGCACTTTCCTTTTCAAAGTTGCATTCGGCAGCAGAAATCTGTTCACATAATCCTGCCACCTCCATTTGATCATAAAAGCACAATGCAAAGTGAATAATGAATGAGATTTACCTAAACATGAGCCGATAATGAGCAAATTTGACAATGAGGGAGGGGCTCAGAGAGACAGGCTCAGGGAATTTTAAGGTGAAAAAGTGAACAAGGCCGCTATGTTCAGTCACTTTTTTTAAATTAATTTTAATTAATTTGATTTAATTAATATTGCATGAATCACAGTACTAAGTGAGGTCCGGGGGCCCTCCACCAAGGAGTCTTCAACAAAAATCATACAATTTTCTTTATTCTGGTGCATTATTAGAAACTCATTTTAGTTTATTATGATGGGCCCCCCTGCTCCGCAACGTCCCCAGCATCACCTTCTCCTGCAGAGCAAATCGAGCCTCTAGAAAACACCACAGGGTGCCAACTTTTGAAGCTTTCATTGACAACAAGATTTAGACGTTTGTAAGAAGTTGAACCACTTTGGCTTTGTGCACACCGTGGTGTCAGCCGGCTTGACACATTGCACATCTTGTTTCATTCTCTCTTTTTCACCGTTTTCAATTTAATATGGGGCCAATGAATAATGTTTTTCTCCTTGTGGTTCATAGAATAGGCATGTGGAGACTAAACCACTCCCACTGTGCCCCCACAGAGTCCAACTATTGAATTGATAAGCACTGAAGACAGAGTAGACCCACTGCAGGCTGCTTTTTAATTGCAAAAGGAACAGTGCAATTGCTGGTTGGTGATGCCCTTCGGAGCACTTGATGCCCTACGCACTACGTGTTATGTACCAGATGGGAGCGGCGGCACTGGCTCAGCCACCGTAGGAATATTTGGCCTAAAACAGTTTATCTCCGGCTGTAATCTGGTCTAGGCCAAACTTTACCTGGGGTTAATCTGGTCAGGGGTTAATCTGGCCTATTACATCTGTATAGAATGTCCTTGTCTAGTCCAGGTTTAGTTCTGATCCAGACCTGTAGTGAGTCTGGTCTGGTCTCTGGGTTTAGGTCCATCTGCAGAGAGATCACGTCACCCACACTCTTCCTCCTCGAGAGTCGGTCTTCATCTGAAAAAGACACATACAATATTAACCCTTGGTAACAGGAACATCTGTGCTGAGTATGGACTGGAAACCCCAAGGTCAAAGTGGGAAACACCCCCAAAGCTGGTAGAGGATGACCGAACCAAGATCCTGATGGACTTCCAGAAACAGACTGACAGGATGGTAATGGCAAACAAACCAGATATTGTGGTGGTGGATAAACAGCAGAGCAGCCTTTGTGGTTGACGTGGCATTACCGAGTGATGGCAACATCAGGAAAAAGGAACACGAAAAACTGGAGATATGCCAAGGGCTCAGAAGAGCTGGAGAAGGCGTGGAAGGTGAATGGCAAAAGTGGTCATCGGAGCACTCGGGGCAGTGACCCCGTCAGACATCTCGGTCCAGAAAAGTGCAGCGCTAGGAACAGCAAAGATACTGCCCAAAACCCTCAAGCTCAACCTCAAGGCCTCTGGAGGATGAGCTCTGAGCTTCCATATTTTCGATGATGTCCATCCATTCATCCATTTTCTGCCACTTTATCCGGGGCCGGGTCGCAGGGGCAGCAGTCTAACCAGGGACTCCCAGACTTTCCTACTCCCCAGACACTTCCTCCAACTCCTCCGGGGGGATCCCGAGGCATTCCCAGGCCAGCCGAGAGACATAGTTTCTCCAGCGTGTCCTGGGTCTTCTCCGGGGCCTCTTCCCGGTGGGACATGCCCGGAACATCTCCCCAGGAGGCATCCGGAACAGATGCCCGAGCCACCTCAGCTGGCTCCACTCGACGTGGAGGAGCAGTGGCTCTACTCCGAGCTCCCCCCGTGTGGCCGAGCTCCTCACCTTATCTCTAAGGGAGCGCCCAGCCACCCGGCGGAGGAAACTCATTTCGACCGCTTGTATCTGCGATCTTGTTCTTTCGGTCACTACCCAAAGCTCATGACCATAGGTGAGGGTAGGAACGTAGACCGACCAGTAAATAGAGAGCTTTGCCTTTCGACTCAGCTCCTTCTTTACCACAACGGTCCAACAACGGCATCACTGCAGCCGCTGCACCGATCCAACTGTCAATCTCTCTCGATAATGTATGAAATGTATTTCTGAATGTATTTCTGTTTTAGGCTCACAGATTCATTATAAAACTGCAGTAAAAGTTCACTCAGCGAGGCATCAGTACATGTGCCTCATGGAAGAGGGCGCTCCTGAGCCCGGCCGTGTGTGGACATGTGCTCTATCCTCTTCGTTATTATTTTGTATGTAGACTCCGGATAATATGGACGATTACATTTCCAAGTTAAAATGTTTCACAAATCTGCATTTTCATTCAAAGCAAGAGGTTATAGCTAAAGGAAGACCTACACCAGAGTTGAACTCTGTAAAACTGATGAAGTTTGCTGACGACACGACCCTCGGGCACATCTCTGATGGGGGTGAGTCTGTCCACAGGAGGGAGGTGAACCGGCTGGTGTCCTGGTGCAGTGGTAACAATTTTTACTTTATTTTAGGTAAATGCTTCAATTATGAATGCATTATTAGATTTTACTACAACTACTACTATTATTATTTTATTTTTCATTGTTTTATGTCCCAATGTGTACGAACTTTGTTCAATGACAATGGCAATAACCCTTTTTCTGATTCTGATTAAAAAGATTACAGCAGTTAAAAAGTTAAAGCTTTAAAGAAAATAAAGTCAGAAATGAATTAAAATGGTAAGTAATTGATACTTTGTCAACCATGGGCGGAGCCAGGCCCTGGCTTTGGGGCTTGAGCCCCGGATCTTTGTCCAAAAGCCCCGGATCTTTTAATCTTTTAAAAATCTAAAAAAACATCATCATGATGTCACTAAGTGGCATTTACCCGTTTCATTGGTTATTTTTGTTGCACTGATGTATGATTGGCTGCATGAAGAAAGTGGGCGGGAGCATAGAAAGTGCGCGGTGTTTACACCACGTCACGCAATCTGACCAATTTGGCCTTTTCTACATCATAAACAAAACAAAGTTTATTTAACGTAGAATAGACAACAACAGCACATAATCGTTCAAACCATGAGTTCATTGTGGTTGAAGCAGTGGCTCAGGTTTTATTCATCTACAAAGCTAAAGGAAAGAAACTACAGGACAAACAGCTCACTGAGGAAGGTGCTTTGTAAAGGTAAGACTGACATTTTACTGCAGAGCATCAGTATGAGGACATTAGTGTTGTGAGTTCGGGCCCTGTCAGGGGCATGTTTTTCATATTTGTTTTGTCACTGATTGTTTTAAAGAACACCAAGATGTACAATTTCTTGAATAACTAAATGTCACCTCTGCTGTTCTGTTCAACGTTTTTTGGAGGGAGGAGCTCTCTCAGAAGGCAAAAAGTCTGCCTTTGCCTTTGGCGGGTTACTGTCTGTAACTGCACTAAAACCACAACATATTGGCCGAAATGAACCCCCTCCCTTTCTTTTTGGGCTAAGCCCCGAATGTTTAGGATGTCTGGCTCCGCCTCTGTTGTCAACATCTTCTGATTATTTGTTTACACTCTGCATAACTGTCAAATAAGGCGTCCCCTAGATGGAGGTTTTGTCTATTGAAGTCAATGAGGAAAATGTATTTTAAAGTAAAATTGTTTTAACCGTGACAGATGTGAAAAGTAATAGAATCCTTACCAAAGACACAAAAAAAGTTGAATGGTTAATTGAAAATAGACACAGTTTTGGCAGAAAAGACAAAAAGTCAAGCGCAACTAATAAAAAGTAACAGTAAAGAAACCGGTGAGCTTCACCTGTGAGCTGTGGGGTGTAAGGCGAGTTCAGTCTGTCGTCGTGAGCACCGTAGCTACTTCCTGTTAGCGCCTCAGCAATTTCTGATTGGATGAACAGACAGCATGGCTCTGCCTTCAGCTCCCCTTCTGGAACACTGAAACACATAAATAATTAAGATAATTAGAAAAAAAATGAATAAGGGCAATATGGAAACCAGATCAAACAAAATTCACATTTATTTGTCATTTTATCACCAGATTATTACAATGTGTGAGTAATCTGATAATAAAACAGTAATAAAATACAATAGTGAATTATGTATATTTAAGTTGCGGGTCCCACGATGGAGCAGTGCAAGTCCAATGTTTGTAAGTTCAGTCTGTTCAGTGTGGTACTTTTCCAGCACAGAATATAATGTACCTTTTGTCTTTGAGCACTGAGACTGCTCTTGTCAAGGTGACAAATGACATCCGCCTGAACACTGACACGGGCAAAGCCTCAGTCTTAATTCTGTTAGATCTGATGCTGCTTTTGACACTGTCGATCATGGGATCCTCTTACAGAGACTAGAGGACTGGGTGGGCATCACTGGCACTGCCCTAAACTGGTTAAGGTCCTATCTGGAAGACAGGAAGTACTTTGTTGAAATTGGTAGCTGTGTCTCAGACCACATGACCCTGACCTGTGGAGTGCCCCAACGGTCAGTCCTGGGTCCCCTTCTGTTCAACCTCTACATGCTGCCGTTGGGTCAGTTGATACGCAGTGAAAATGTGTCCTATCACAATTATGCAGACGACACTCAGATCTATGTTTCACTATCGGCAGGTGACTCTGGACCAGTAGATTCACTCTGTCACTGCATCCAACAGATCAGTTTGTGGATGCAAAACAACTTTCTCCAGCTGAACTCAGACAAGACTGAAATAATCGTTTTTGGCCCACAGAAACAAAGAGAAAGTGTTAGCGGTCACCTCCAGAGTCTCGCTCTAAAACCTACAAACCAAATTAGAAATCTGGGGGTAATAATGGACTCAGACTTGAACTTTAATAGCCACGTCAAATCAATAACATCAGCAGCTTTTTACCATCTAAAAAACATTGCCAAAATCAAAAATATAGTGTCAAAACCAGATTTAGAGAGACTTATCCATGCATTTGTCTCCAGTAGATTAGACTACTGTAACGGCCTGCTCACTGGTCTCTCCAAACGAGCTGTAAAACAGCTGCAGTACATCCAGAACGCTGCTGCTCGGGTCCTGACTAGAACCAGGAAGTACCATCACATTAGTCCTGTTCTCAGGTCTCTGCACTGGCCCCTGTGGCTCAGAGAATAGACTCTAAAGCAGCTCTGCTTGTGTACAAGTCTCTCCATGGCCTAGCACCAAAGTACATCTTGGATATGTTAGTGCCATATGAACCATCTCGGACTCTGAGGACCTCAGGGACCGGCCTCCTGCTGGTGCCAGAGTCAGGACAAAACATGGGGAATCTGCGTTTCAGTTTTATGCAGCTAAAATCTGGAACAGTCTTCCTGAAGATGTGAGACAGGCTTCTACTCTGACAATGTTCAAATCTAAGCTAAAAACAGTTTTGTTTAGCTGCGCATATGACTGAAAGGATTTTTTCTTTGCACTCTTCTCTTTTGTTTGTGATTTTATTAGTTTAGAAAATCAGTTGGATTGATAATTTTTAATTTAGTTAATTTTATTGTATTTCTGTAATTTCTTTGTGATTTAAATGCATTTTTCCTGCTGTGTGAAGCACTTTGAATTGCCTTGTGTATGAAATGTGCTCTACAAATAAACTTGCCTTGCCTTACCTTTGTTGAACTGTTTGTCCGTGTGTTGTCTTTTATTTTTATCTTAAGGCCCAAGTAAGTGTCTGAAATAAAGCTGATGATGTTTATGATGATAATGACAAGAGCATTTACCAGGGAGCATCAGAGAACACAGACTCTGGCAACAGGTACAGAGCCTTTCTTCTGCGACTCTCCACCACCTGAAATATACAAGTATCACAGTAATAGTAGTAGTAGTAGTAGTAGTAGTTGAAGTAGTAGTAGTTATAGTAGTAATAGTAGTAATAGTAGTTGCAGGACCTGTGTGACGTATGTCCCGAGAGCCGGGGGAGGGCCGAGCTGACAGAGCAGACTGAAGAATGCCGCACAAACTGCCTGGATACCGCAGCAATTAAACATAGATAACCCCTCCTGATTGGACATGGCCTGCTCCTGATAGCCAATCACAGAACAGAGAGAATTTTAGGGGAATCGACGGTCAACCAATCAGAAAATAGGTCAGTTGTAGTTTAATAAATCAACCAAACCAACAGCCGAGGAGTTCATAGAGGCAATACAAACAACTAAATGGGTGCATCTTAACTTGAGACCTGAAAAGTGACAATTATAGACCGCAGTACAGGAGGAAGACTGTTCCAGAGCCTGTGACCATAAACTGAAAAAGCCAGATTGCCCCACTAACTACTTGCTCCAAAGTAAGCAGTTAGTTTAGCCCTGGTTTGCCACTATTTGTTCAGGCCTGGTTAGACCTGGTTCAGTCTCGTTTATGTCCCTCGTTTAGTTTAGTTCAGGTTTAGTTTTATTCAGGTTTAGTTCAGTCTTTTCTTATACACAGATTAGTCCCAAATTGAGATGACTTTAAGACTTGGTTTTGTCCTGGTCCAGACCTGCAGAGCAAGGCCCAGTCGTATGAGGTCCACCACAACCTCTTCACTGGCCAGTTCCAGGAGGACAACAGCCAATAGGGCAAAGAGGGCGTGGTAATGGTCCCGCCCATTGCTCTCCTCCTTAAACGCCAGAAAAATGTGTCGGTACAAACTCGGAGCATTCTGTGGAGAACAGAGTTGAATTACTACTACTACAATTACAACTACAAGTAATACTACCACAGCTGCTGTACCTTCCTCATGAAGAGATTGTCCGGTCGAGAGCAGTCGTTGTCCTTTAGCTCCAAAACTGAGACGTCAAACTCTACACTGTAAAATTATAACAGTTCATTCATTTTAGTTATTATATTTTTTCTCTACCGTATGTTCCTGTTATGGGCATATCCCGCCTAAGGTTACAAGCTAATCGCTGGATTAACATAGAGACATAAACTATAAACAATTCACTCACACATTTATTCTCTAGGCACTTTTTTAGAGCGTGTTTACATAAAACATGTATGTCTTTGGATGTTGGGAGGAAGCCGGAGAACATGGAGAATCAAACCCATGATTTCCTCATTTGCCTTCATGCAGCCCTATTATGATTCATTATTCATATTTTGATTATTAGTAATAATCAATTATAGCAATACGTTATTGCATTAAACCTGGTTTGGACATGATTTAGTCCTGGTTGAATTCTGCTTCACTCTTGCTCTAGTCCAGGTCTAGTTCTGGTTCCTGGTTAAGTCCTGGCATAGTTCTGGTTCAGCCCTGGTTCAGACCTGATCTTCTGTAGTATCTCTGTACTATTAGTCCTGGTTCAATCCCAACTCAGACCTGATCTCCTGTGGCCTCTCCCTGTTGTTAGTCCTGGTTTAGTCCTGCTCTTGTTCTGGTTCAGTTCTTGTTCAATCGGGATTGAGTCCTGGCTCAGACCTGATCTGTAGCTTCTCCCTGTTGTGTCTGCGGTCCATCAGGGAAGTGAGGATGGACAGTACCAGGAGCCTGATCTCGGGGTCCTCCATCAGAGTGAAGCAAAGCAGCGGCTCCAGGAATGAGCAGGGAAGAGCGGTCAGAAGGTTGGAGCTCTCATAGTGCCATGACACCTGCTCACACAACATCAGACGAGACAAGATAACACCACAGAAGATGAGACATCACGACACTAAATGAGACAACACCACAGGAGATGAGACTACGCACAAGATAAGACGACACCGCGCGAGAAGACACCACTCGAGATGAGACTACGCACAAGATAAGACGACACCGCGCGAGAAGACACCACACGAGATGAGACTACGCACAAGATAAGACGACACCGCGCGAGAAGACACCACACGAGATGAGACTACGCACAAGATAAGACGACACCGCGCGAGAAGACACCACACGAGATGAGACTACGCACAAGATAAGACGACACCGCGCGAGAAGACACCACACGAGATGAGACTACGCACAAGATAAGACGACACCGCGCGAGAAGACACCACACGAGATGAGACTACGCACAAGATAAGACGACACCGCGCGAGAAGACACCACACGAGATGAGACTACGCACAAGATAAGACGACACCGCGCGAGAAGACACCACACGAGATGAGACTACGCACAAGATAAGACGACACCGCGCGAGAAGACACCACACGAGATGAGACTACGCACAAGATAAGACGACACCGCGCGAGAAGACACCACACGAGATGAGACTACGCACAAGATAAGACGACACCGCGCGAGAAGACACCACTCGAGATGAGACTACGCACAAGATAAGACGACACCGCGCGAGAAGACACCACACGAGATGAGACTACGCACAAGATAAGACGACACCGCGCGAGAAGACACCACACGAGATGAGACTACGCACAAGATAAGACGACACCGCGCGAGAAGACACCACACGAGATGAGACTACGCACAAGATAAGACGACACCGCGCGAGAAGACACCACACGAGATGAGACTACGCACAAGATAAGACGACACCGCGCGAGAAGACACCACACGAGATGAGACTACGCACAAGATAAGACGACACCGCGCGAGAAGACACCACACGAGATGAGACTACGCACAAGATAAGACGACACCGCGCGAGAAGACACCACTCGAGATGAGACTACGCACAAGATAAGACGACACCACGCGAGATGAGACTACGCACAAGATATTTTATACTTGGATGAAACATCACCAATATAAATTTGAATAGTCTTCTAACTTTTCTGACCTGTAGCAGAGACTTGAGAAGCATCACTTGGATCATTCGACTTCCTTCAAACCTAAAAACATAATTTTATTGATCTTTTATAAAAATCAACAGTCTTTACAGCACTTTACAACATGAACGGTTGAAAGGTTGATGAATTCTGGCCACAGATATTGAAAACAAGATGATTCATTACCCAGCATTGGGAGAGCCCAGGTCCGGGTATATCCCTGGCACAGGGATCTTGCCCATGATGAAGAGCATGACCTCTGACCTCTGGTAGATGGGCAGTGTGTGGGCGAACGAGCCTGAGGCGAGAGATTGAAGAATGACCTTGGTCTAAGGATAAGCTTCTGTGAGCTAATGTAGCACTGAGTACATTTCTGACATGTTCGTGCCATATGAATTATCAAGGACTCTGAGGACCCTATTTACCCTGACCCTTTTTGGGGGGGATATGTGTGCATCAGGAGACATATCATTTTGTGGACCTTGTATCGAGATAAGTATAGTATTTGGGAGGTTCATGGCAGTAGTTTAAAGTTATGGTTAGGGGAGTAGTAACTGTAGTAACTGTGCACCTCTAGTACCTCTGGGGCACTGTTGGGAAGCTGTTGGGTGTAGAAACCCCAGGTATGAAAAGGGCAGGAAATTGGCACCAGGCGTGAAGGTGAAGAAACATATGATTT
This sequence comes from Eucyclogobius newberryi, assembly GCF_026437365.1. Classification (NCBI taxonomy): domain Eukaryota; kingdom Metazoa; phylum Chordata; class Actinopteri; order Gobiiformes; family Gobiidae; genus Eucyclogobius; species Eucyclogobius newberryi. Next base: position 6,154,603 of record NW_027315723.1, read on the forward strand.
TTGACCGTTTCTAATGTAGTTCTGTGTGTTATTGTGGCAAAGGTGAGCCAAATAAATACATTTTAACCATTTCACTGGACTATTTTTTTATGCTTTGGAGACATGCGTGCTTAAAGACTTCTGTACACCTTCAACCAGTAGTGGCTGTTTTAGCAGGGCAAACTAGCCTCTACAGTAACTATGGTTAAGGTTATGAACAATGTAAATGAATGGAAGTCAATGGAATGTCCCCATGGAAGGACATGTGTGTCCACAGATGGCATTGAGGCCACCGGTGCAAGGAACACATGGTTATTCTTTAACATGGTTATTCTTAGTTTGGTAGTGATTAATTGTGCAGGCTTTTACTCAGTTCAGAGATAAGTAACTTGGATCAGCAGTAGCAAGTACAAACAGAAGCAATAATAATAATAATAGTATGGTTTTCTGACCGATGGTGCGAATGACGGCATCCTGCAGTGTCCTCTCTTCACTTGCGCTGGTTTGGTGTTTGCCAGCGTTGTCATAGAAACCTGTGAGTTCATAGTCCACGCTCTGCCTCAGCTGACGAAGGAGAGTGTTAAAGACCTCCAGTACTGTAGGTCCTGTAAAGAAAAACAGCAAGTAAACACCATCAACAACATAAAAACACAAACAAAATATCCCACAAAGAACTACTATGACGCCTCAGCAGTAGCAGTATCCGTGTTACTAGTAGTAGTAGTTAGTAGTAGTAATATCTGTAAAGTATAGTACAGACCTATAGACCCCGTAGCCCCGATGACGGCAGCCTCAGACAAAACCTCCACAATCCCGGCTCTGACCGAGGCCGAAGAGCGGCTGTTTGCGTCGAGGTGCCCCAGGAGCTGCTGCACCACCAAGTGAGAGTGCTGGGACTGAATACAGGAAAACAATGTCAAAATACCAGGAAATATATGCACAAATATATACACAAGAATATCTACGGACAGGGCCGGCCCAAGCCTTCAGGGGGCCCTAAGCGAAAACATTTTTGGGGGCCCCTCACCACGTCATCAGAATCAGTTTTATTGCCATTGTCAGTGAACAATTCACATATGGGAACTTTCTTCAACGCAAACAAAGCGCAACAAAACTCCAGAGCATCTGTTTGACAGTTAGTTTTTTCTCAACACCTCACAAATTCAAATATTGATAACTTAAATCCCACAATGCAACTTGGTATTCTGCTGACATCACCTCTACTCCCTGTACAAATAACACACGTCCCAGATATGTTTTTGGGTGTATTTGTGAGCGTTAAGGGTCGACAGCCACATTAGCACATTAGTTTAAATTAATGAACAGGGGGGGTCTGGGGGCCCTCCCCCAGAAATTTTCAGACCTTTTTTGGGTCTTCTGGTGCATTTTAATGTGGTCCAGCCGGCTAAAGTAAGAGTAAAATGTTGAGGTTGTAATGCTATAAAATGATGATGTGATGAAACTGTGCCAGGAGAAAATGACTAAAGCCAGTTATTAATACATTAGTGTACTTAATTACTCAATACAATATTGGCTATGAAAAATAATTATGGTCAAATTGATTCATTTTAACTGAAAATGTAAAAGTAATAGTTATCCTTACTAATTTATCTTTTACTGCTCCCAACTGTTCCTTCTTGCCAAAGTGACAAAACAAGTTATATTAAATTAAACAAATGGCATAAGCATTGCTTGATTAACAATTAACACTGATAAAACAGTGCAAACATATTATTCCCAGAGAATGAACAGAACTAAAAGTGAAGGTCCAAACCTAGCTATTGTGAAGAGACTGCGTTTCTGCAACTTTGCCACTTTTGTATAAAAATATATAGTATTATTCTATAACAGACGTAATCATAATATGTCTGGTTATTTTTCACTATCAATTTATTATAATTTATAACAAATAGTCTAATGATGCTTTTTAAATAAATTTAAATGTTTTATTGCTCTATTAAAAGTTAATTACAATATAAATGTTTGTTTTGATCAGAACATCACACACTGGACTCCTGCATGAAATAATGCTGCGATGTGATTGGCTGATGGACCTTACGTGCATAAACCTTTACGTTCCTCTTATTGCACTTTAAGAAGTCAAAGTAAAACAGACATCACGGGTCACGATTGATCTCACACATGGTGATGTGAGAAAGAGCAAACTCAAACCCGCTCATCTCTGACTGAGGCTTCTCAGGGGCCCGGGACAGGGGCCCGGGACAGGGCCGCACACTGTTCACTCCAAAGTCTCACATCAGAGGTTCTGGACGAGACGGCGCTCGTCCGGACCGGATCTCCGCCTCTTAGTGACCCGGGCATAGAGGCCCCTCACCGGCCTCACCTGCAGCTGACACTACCGGGCTGGTGTAAATGTGAAGCTTATTATCTTTCATTCAGACATATTATTGTGCGCGGTGCAGAGCTCTCGTCGCCTCCAGCCTGAGCGAACTAACGTGACAGAATCGTGTTGTTTCAAACAGCAGCATTAACCGTCTCTTTGTAAGAGAAGTTCACTACCTGGAGAGTGTTGTTGAGTTTGCAGTTTCTTTACATCTCAAGAAGTTTCTTCTTTCGTTTTTCGGCACCAGGAGATATATTCCTCTGGACATGAGGACCACGCAGGGACCATGTTCTGTTGTGTTTATGTTTTGCTCTCGTTCTGCTCGCGCACAATGAAGTTGCCCAATCAGCGCAGGTTTGGTGCCTTGGTTGCCAGATTGTCATTACAAATAAATGTGGTTTGTGCGATATATGTTACCGCTGTGTGCGATGTTGCGCCAGCAGCGCTACTACACTAGTGGCGCACGCTGCGCTTGCACTTCGCATAAGACGGGTTGCCAGATTGGGGGCCCTATTAAAGCCTCGGGGCCCTACGCGGCTGCTTAGTTCGCTTATAGGCTGGGCCGGCCCTGGTTGGAGGCTAACCAGCTATGTGTTTTATTAACTTACCTGTCTGTTAAACATTCAGAAACAGATTTTAAATGAAATTGTGGGTCATTGGTTATAGCATAGTTAATTACTCCACAGTTTTTATAGAAAGTCTTTGGGAAAATAATGATGAAAATTTACTTTCAGAACTTTAAAGACTGAAAATAAGATGGCATGTTGTTTCCATAAGTATATTTACTGTACTGTCAGTATTTACATTTTTATTTGGCCGTTGTGAGACTTTAGATCTCGGGAATGAGTTGAGGTTTGAACTTGAACTCTGTCATGGTTAGAAAAGGGGAGGAATCTGGTACATGTTGACCAATAAAAAAGTGTAGCTGTCGACGTGTTAGATATGGAAACAGGAACACTCGGGCACAGGATATTTTCAGTGGAGTGAGGCGATAAGGCTGAGATTAGCTGTGTGTTTGACCTGGATGGAGTACATGATGATCTGGAAA
>NW_027315723.1:6162973-6347973 GCF_026437365.1 Eucyclogobius newberryi
GCTCCATCTGACCCTCTCTTCTGCTCCATCTGACCTGCTCCTCTGCTCCATCTGACCCTCTCTTCTGCTCCATCTGACCCTCCCCTCTGCTCCATCTGACCTGCTCCTCTGCTCCATCTGACCCTCTCCTCTGCTCCATCTGACCCTCTCTTCTGCTCCATCTGACCCTCTCCTCTGCTCCAACTGACCCTCTCCTCTGCTCTCCTCTGCTCCATCTGACCCTCTCCTCTGCTCCATCTGACCCTCTCTTCTGCTCCATCTGACCCTCTCCTCTGCTCCATCTGACCCTCTCCTCTGCTCCAACTGACCCTCTCCTCTGCTCTCCTCTGCTCCATCTGACCCTCTCCTCTGCTCCAACTGACCCTCTCCTCTGCTCCATCTGACCCTCTCCTCTGCTCCAACTGACCCTCTCCTCTGCTCCAACTGACCCTCTCCTCTGCTCTCCTCTGCTCCATCTGACCTGCTCCTCTGCTCCATCTGACCCTCTCCTCTGCTCCAACTGACCCTCTCCTCTGCTCCATCTGACCCTCTCCTCTGCTCCATCTGACCCTCTCCTCTGCTCTCCTCTGCTCCATCTGACCTGCTCCTCTGCTCCATCTGACCCTCTCCTCTGCTCCAACTGACCCTCTCCTCTGCTCCATCTGACCCTCTCCTCTGCTCCATCTGACCCTCTCCTCTGCTCTCCTCTGCTCCATCTGACCTGCTCCTCTGCTCCATCCGACCCTCTCCTCTGCTCCAGCTGACCCTCTCCTCTGCTCTCCTCTGCTCCATCTGACCCTCTCCTCTGCTCCATCTGACCCTCTCCTCTGCTCCATCTGACCTGCTCCTCTGCTCCATCTGACCCTCTCCTCTGCTCCATCTGACCCTCTCCTCTGCTCCAACTGACCCTCTCCTCTGCTCCATCTGACCTGCTCCTCTGCTCCATCTGACCCTCTCCTCTGCTCTCCTCTGCTCCATCTGACCTGCTCCTCTGCTCCATCTGACCCTCTCCTCTGCTCCATCTGACACTCTCCTCTGCTCCATCTGAACCTCTCCTCTGCTCCATCTGACCCTCTCCTCTGCTCCATCTGACCCTCTCCTCTGCTCCAGCTGACCCTCTCCTCTGCTCCATCTGACCCTCTCCTCAGCTCCATCTGACCTGCTCCTATGCTCCATCTGACCCTCTCCTCTGCTCCATCTGACCTGCTCCTCTGCTCCATCTGACCCTCTCCTCTGCATCATCTGACCCTCTCCTCTGCTCCATCTGACCCTCTCCTCTGCTCCATCTGATGGTCTCCTCTGCTCCATCTGACCCTCTCCTCTGCTCCAACTGAACCTCTCCTCTGCTCCATCAGACCCTCTCCTCTGCACCATCTGACCCTCTCCTCTGCTCCATCTGACCCTCTCCTCTGCATCATCTGACCCTCTCCTCTGCACCATCTGACCCTCTCCTCTGCTCCATCTGACCCTCTCCTCTGCTCCATCTGACCCTCTCCTCTGCATCATCTGACCCTCTCCTCTGCACCATCTGACCCTCTCCTCTGCTCCATCTGACCCTCTCCTCTGCACCATCTGACCCTCTCCTCTGCTCCATCTGACCCTCTCCTCTGCTCCATCTGACCCTCTCCTCTGCTCCATCTGACCTGCTTCTCTGCTCCATCTGACCCTCTCCTCTGCACCATCTGACCCTCTCCTCTGCTCCATCTGACCCTCTCCTCTGCTCCATCTGACCCTCTCCTCTGCTCCATCTGACCCTCTCCTCTGCTCCATCTGACCTGCTTCTCTGCTCCATCTGACCCTCTCCTCTGCTCCATCTGACCCTCTCCTCTGCTCCATCTGACCTACTTCTCTGCTCCATCTGACCCTCTCCTCTGCTCCATCTGATGGTCTCCTCTGCATCCTCTGCATCCTCCAATTTCACTAAATCCAGAGATATCCTTTTTTATCTTCCTCTGAAGCGTGATCCTCAGCCTCCTTCTCCATATAGTTCTACCCTTCTGGTTTAGTCCTGGTTTTACCTCTGGGTCTTCAGGGAAGATATTGTCAACCAGGCGCTTGTAGCGGGGCCTCAGAGCCCAACAACATCCACACAGACCTGAGAGACAGAAACATGGCCTGGATCAGATCTGGTTTAGAACTGAAGAGCTGTTGTCAAGTGTGCTGATTAAATATTTCAAAGGCCACAAACATAACCATCAACAACCACCAAAGAAAGAAACAAATTGACACAAAAGTAAACATGAACTTTAAATGAATATGTAAAATGAATGTGTAATGTTATGTTCTTCTGTCATTTTATTATGATAATCATTTATAGCCATTTTATGCCTTTATACTGGAGTAAGGACATTTCTTCAAATATTTCTGCAAAATATTTTTAGATTGATTCCATAGTTGATTTGTATTTAGACTTAACATCTTAATGCTTAGTCGTAATGCTTCAGTACTGTACAGAAACCCTGCAGTACTAGTGTTCTGCAGGACGCTGGTCAGAGCAGTCCAGATGTGCTGCTGTTTGGGGGCTCGGAGTATGATCAGAGATGAATGGGCCTAAACGGATTTAAAGGGTTCAGTCTAATCCACAGTTATGCAATGCTTTTACATTTCTGTTCAATCATGTGACCTGCTTCTGTCACATGACCCCATGCTGCTGCTGCTGCACGCACATCAACAAAGCCCTGGTTTAGTTGCTTACACCTGGTTTGGACCTGGTTCAAACACAGTGAATTTCACTTCTTTCATCCAAGTTTGGACCTGGATTTGGTCTCTTGCTTGATCATGTTGTATTATTTTAATAATTTCCAATTATTTACTTATAACGATATTTGATTTGTGAAGGTGTCCAAAATGTACCTTAACCAAAAACTACATCAGAAATTTTGAATACAAATGTTTGAAATATTAAATTACAAAAAAAATAATACATATACATCATTTTTTTATTAGTATTTTCTGTCCAAATGAACAGCAGGAGTCACATGTTTACATGACCACTATGAATAAGCAATCATTACAAAGGTGAGTATGGGTTGGACCATACTCACCTTTGTAATGATTGCAATCCAATTCTATTCATAATAAAAATATAAATATAAAAATGCTCACCGTACATGAGTGCTGTGCTGTCCTCTTACTTCTGACTGACTAAATCCTCTGATCACATGACTCCTCCTCCAGCCACAACACTTCTCATACTATAAATACTATTACTACTACTACTACTACTACTACTACTACTACTACTACTACTACTACTACTATTACTACTACTATTGCTACTATTCTGAATGTTCTGTGAATACTAGTACTGCACTCTTTTTTACATAAATATTTTACCTACTGTCCATTATTTAGTCCTAAAAACCCTGGATTAGTTCTGGTTTAGACGTGGTTTGTAGCCCTTGTGCAGCCCTGATTTAGTGCTAATTTAGTTCAGATTTAGACCTGGTTTATCCCCTACAGTTTCAGAATCAGTCAATCCATTTCCACATCCATAAGGCTTTATACTGTCTCAATCACCATGTAGTAGTAGTAGTAGTATTTGTATACAGCTGTGTTTGTACAGCAGAACAAGTTGAATAAACCTGTGTATGATCATTTATTTCAGCACAAATTCTAGTGTAGAAATAAATCTACTTCTGAATGGAAATAAAAACAAAAAATAAATAAATCTAGAAGCTCTAAAGCCTATCAAAAGGCATAACTAATGATAAAAGTTGACTGTGATTCATATTTTTGAGAATATTCAGGTCACAGTGCACGTTTTAAGTAAAGTATTCCTGTTTGTACCGGGGGTGGTCTGGTGGTCGCACACAGAAAAGCAGTCTTGGACCAGTCTCCGGGGAGCCCTGAAAGCAGTCGTCACGGTGATGGCGATGAAGCGGCGGGTGTGCGTTGCTGGGGGCAGACGGGGCAGGGACACGCCCCTGGGCAGGGACATGCCACGGGGCAGGCTGGGGAAGCGAGGCAGGGTGCTGGACATCATGAACTATTAAGGGAGAAAATAAGAAGAATGTCAAATAAAGTGGAATAAATGACGATAATTAAATTATACTATTAATAAAGATGCATATCGAGTCACAAGGTTTAACCAGGATAAAACTAGGACAAACCCAGATCTAAACTTGAACAAAACTAAGCCCAGTTAGAGGCTAAACACAGACACTATGCATTAGCTGCTTGTTCTATTATCAAAACATCACATAAATAAGTTTACCTGATTTTTTTACTGCAGGTTCAGTCCTGGTTTGGTCCTGGTTCAGTCCTGGTTTGGTCCTGGTTCAGAACTGGTTCAGTCCTGGATGCGTCCTGGTTTTGTTAGTAGAAATAAACTGACTGGGTGAACACATTCCTTGCAGGTTTAAGACTTGAATCGGTTTAAATTCATTCCTCAACTGTTTCACCAAAAGAGCGACACGCCCACAGCAACAGGAGAGATCCAAACCTAAACCAGGTTTAAAAAGGGGTCTAAATGTGGATTAAACCAGGTCTAAAAAGGAGTCCAAATGTGGATTAAACCAGGTTAAAAAAGGGTCTAAATGTGGATTAAACCAAGTCTAAAAAAGGGTCTAAATGTGAATCAATCCAGGTATAAAAACAAGTCTAAATGTGGATTAAACCAGGTCTAAAGTAGGACAAAACTAACTCAGGGTCTAAACTTGGGGTCTAAACATGGTCTAATGAATATCTAAAGCATTTTTAATTCTTACTTAAGTAGAGTTAAACAAAAACAAAGCCACAATTGAACATGGAAGGAGACATGATACAAATTTTGCAAAAACTAAACTAGGACTAACACTGCCACTAAATCGGGACGAAACCTGGACTAAACTGATCCTAAACTAGGACTAAATGAGAACTAGGACTAAACCAGGACTAAATCAAATTGAGATTAAGTAGGAACAAAGCACTGAAACTACATGTAGAAGATTAAACCACCCACTAATCTGATCTAAACTGGGACTAAGTCAGGATTAAACCAGGATTTATCATGTCTAAATCAGGTCTTAACCAGGAAAACTGATCTAAATATTGTCTAAACTAGAATTTATCTCAAAACCAGAGTTAAATTATGGCTGAACTTTAAATATACTTGTTATAAAAGTAGCTCTGACCTGGTGTGATGCTGTGGTGGAGTCTCTCTCAAAGTGTGAGCTGTTACATAAATTCCACTGGAGCAAAGTGATCGATGGTCGATGGAGAAGGATATTGATCAGTGAGGGTTGGGACACTCACCACACATGGTCACAGTTCCATCTGAAATAGGATTAAATGAAGTTAAATTTAGTCACTTGTGAAAATGTAAAGGTTTGCCCAGAGCAGTTCAACACTGCTGTGATTTGGCTGTGCAATTGATAACATGTAAAATCATGAATCCATGGAATCCGTCCATAAACAAGCATTTATGATTCTTAATAGAAAGCCATGCCAATATCATCACTGCAAATGCAGTTATGTATTATTATTATTATCTAATTTGCTAAATTGACCACTGAAAAGGTTTGTCACGTTCACGTCTGAACGAGCAGAACAACATCCAATGACCAATGAAGCAAATCTAAAAGAAAAACTGCATTAGGCCAATCAGCTTTCTCTTTCAAATCTTTGCCAGAGTGGAACAAAGTACCAACATATTTAAAATTATGGAAACTATTCCCACACAACATTTTTAAAACATAAGTGCCAACACTGGTAAATTTGTAGAATTTTAAATGTAGAAAATATTCATCTAAACTCCACCTGATTAAGGGCACAGTGGGAGTGGGAAGGGGAGCGATATCTTGATTGTTATTATAGTATTTTTTAAATTATAAAATTACTTTACCGTGTAAAGTTTATATTGTCTAATGATGTTTGTCTATTCTATATATTTGTATGTCTCAGGGACTGCAGATGGAAATTACTGTCTAGTACATGGTATCTCTTCAATGTTTCCTTGATTAATGCTCCTGCACTTGGTCGCTGTTAAATCAATTAAATGAACTAAACTAGACAAATTATACACATATGAGTTTAGTATAGCGCTGTGAATGCCAATAAACACTCAATATACTTTTGATTTTGACAATGTCTTTCAGATGGTAAAAAGCTGCTGATGTTATTGATTTGACGTGGCTATTAAAGTTCAAGTCTGAGTCCATTATTACCCCCAGATTTCTAATTTGGTTTGTAGGTTTTAGAGCGAGACTCTGGATGTGATCACTAACACTTTCTCTTTGTTTCTGTGGGCCAAAAACGATGATTTCAGTCTCGTCTGAGTTCAGCTGGAGAAAGTTGTTTTGCCTCCACACACTGTGGTGTGTAGTGTTGGTCTTCTACAAAGAAGCCTTAGGGAGGATGAACCCAGGCGCCTAGACATTAGTGTTTATCTGAGGCACTACCAACAGCAGAGACACAAGACAAGGAGAGCAGCACTCACGGAAGAACTGCATATCATTTATTATTATATCTAAAAAAAGAATAAAGTTTCAAGTCTAGTAAAATATGTTGCATGTATTTATAAGTGTATGCCTTGTAAATGATTGGGGTGTAGAAGACTGGAAATTACTTTTAGCAATACACAATTTTTTGAAAGTAATAAGAAATAAGACTTTGGATTATTCAATTTTTTTTATTCAGTTGAGTCAAAGAAGGCGTCTCACTTTGAAACCTGTGTCCTGTCCCATCGGTCTGGATAAGATACAGTTATTCTCCAAACACAGCAGCTTAGAATGTCTGTAGACTGTATGTCGGTTTTCAGGCGTTTCTTCTCCAGGCCCTGGGTTATTATCAACTGCAAAGATGTCGTTTCACGAACCAAACCCCTGTATCCAGGATGAAGGATAGCATACAAGCGGTCGAAATGAGTTTCCTCCGCCGTGTGGCTGGGCGCTCCCTTAGAGATAAGGTGAGGAGCTCGGCCACACGGGGGGAGCTCGGAGTAGAGCCGCTGCTCCTCCACGTCGAGAGGAGCCAGCTCAAGTGGCTCGGGCATCTGTTCCGGATGCCTCCTGGGCGCCTCCCTCGGGAGGTGTTTCAGGCATGTCCCACCGGGAAGAGGCCCCGGGGAAGACCCAGGACACGCTGGAGAGACTATGTCTCTCGGCTGGCCTGGGAACGCCTCGGGATCCCCCCGGAGGAGTTAGAGGAAGTGTCTGGGGAGAAGGAAGTCTTGGGAGTCCCTGCTCAGACCGGCCCCGGATAAAGCGGCAGAAGATGGATGGATGGATGGAGGGGAAGGGGGTGGCTAAACTAAACCAGAAACTGGGGTTTTGTGTGTAAGCCGCTTAGGTGGAACTTATCAAATGTATTTTCAGTGAAACGTTGACCCTTCAAAGGCGTCCAGAGAGGATCCGAGTGCAGCTGGACTAAGACATTCTGACCTTCTGTGACGTGAAACTGAAACTCATGCACATTTAGAATGGAGGAATTTTTGCAATTTCGTTTTAATTATCAACATTAATTCATTTTGATACTTGATTTTGGAATTGGTGGTGCTCCAAAAACATTTAAAACCTTTAATCCAATTCCTTAATCAATATAGCATTTTTCTATTTAACATAACATTACATCTCCAGCCACAGCTTTGTACTTACTGTGAATATTTTGACTCCAAGTTTAGAAATGAAACATTGCAAATTAAAATCTTGTGCTTGTTACGGTAAAATGTCTCTCGAGGCGGGTCAGCGGCCGAAATTCAGTTTTTATTGTTTTTATTGACTTTTTATTGACTTTAGAGTTTAATTACACTTTTTTACATTTGAAAAAGACACTAAATTAAACAGAAACTTTTGGCTGTACATTATGAACAAAGTCACACACACAAAAAATGGGGAGAAAAGCAGATGAAGCGTGTATTAAACCCGGACCAATCACAGGCTTCCTCTGAGCTCTGCCTCCAGCTCATCCAGGGGGGCGTGGTCTGAGGGCACTTCATTGCCCAGAGTTCTCCACCAGGGGGCGCGGTCGGCCTGCAGCAGTGCATTGTGGGAGTCCCTGGCCTGAGCAGCGATAGGTGCAGAGGGGCTGAGGTAAGAGTCTGCATCTGAGAGGGAGATGGAGGAGAGGGGCGGGGCTTCTGTGACAGGAGGGGAAAACAAATGCTTAAATTAACCATTTCTAACCCTTTTCGAATAATGTTTGATAAGCTCTCTTTGCTTTGGACTATGGTATTCAAGTGCAAACCCTCATTACTCATAGTCTCAGTGAGGTGTTTGAGCAGCAGAACAAAGACTGATACAAACATTCTATACCATTCATTAAAATACAAACATTTGTACATTTGTAGACAGCACAAACAGAAAGTTCTCGTGGATAAGTTTGTTATATTTGGTCATGTGTTATAGAGTCAATAGCTAACTTCCAGACCAGCTCTAGTTTATAAAGTTCACAATTTTTTCGTCAAACTATATTTACTATATTTATTAGGCTTTATTGTCTATTATAATGTTAAGAGTTTAAAAAATAAAAAGTCTATACTATGGTCGTTAGCATGTATGCTAATTTTGGTTCCTATCGCTAACAGTAACAATCTACACAATACACTTCTACACATGGTAATATAACAAGCCTCTGGTATGATCTGCTCTCGATGTTTGTGATGTCTGGACGCTAACTCGCCCAATGAAAATGCATTGAAACTAATGTTGGAATCCAAGAGTTTCATCGAAGTGGTCTAGACTGCTCTCTTATAGTTTCAAATTAAGTTTTGTGGTGGAATTGTAAGGCAAGTCAAGTTTATTTGTAGAGCACATTTCATACACAAGGCAATTCAAAGTGTTTCACACATCGTCTGTTTAACTGTCGGATTGTGGATTGATTTTTTGCCTGGTTTATGGTTAATATAATATAATTCTCTGTCAGCACCAGTGATGGGGAAGTTACTAAAGTAGTAACAGTAGTAGTAGTAGTAGTAGTAGTAGTAGTAGTAGTAGTAGTAGTAGTAGTAGTAGTAGTAGTAGTAGTAGTAGCATACCTCGGAGCATGGTGAGCTGTGTGTGGGTGTGCGCCAGCAGGGCCTGGATCCTCTGCTCCTGCCGTCTTCTCTGAACCACAGACACAGACTCTGAGACCAACAGCATCTGCACTTCCTCATGGAGACGAAGACACTCGTCCACCGACACACGAGACGACTGTGAGAGACAAGACACAAACAGAAGTGAGACACAAGAGGACTGGAGACAGACATACTCATCCACAGGACACTGGAGGATTGAGGTACTAACAGAAATGAGACCTTGGTCAGTCCCTGATTTAGTCCTGGGTTAGTCCCTGGTTCAGTCCTGGTCCAGTCCCTGATTTAGTCCTGGGTTAGTCCCTGGTTCAGTCCTGGTCCAGTCCCTGATTTAGTCCTGGGTTAGTCCCTGGTTCAGTCCTGGTTCAGTCCCTGATTTAGTCCTGGGTTAGTCCCTGGTTCAGTCCTGGTTCAGTCCCTGATTTAGTCCTGGGTTAGTCCCTGGTTCAGTCCTGGTCCAGTCCCTGATTTAGTCCTGGGTTAGTCCCTGGTTCAGTCCTGGTCCAGTCCCTGATTTAGTCCTGGGTTAGTCCCTGGTTCAGTCCTGGTTCAGTCCCTGATTTAGTCCTGGGTTAGTCCCTGGTTTAGTCCTGGTTCAGTCCCTGATTTAGTCCTGGGTTAGTCCCTGGTCCAGTCCTGGTCCAGTCCCTGATTTAGTCCTGGGTTAGTCCCTGTTTCAGTCCTGGTCCAGTCCCTGATTTAGTCCTGGGTTAGTCCCCGATTTAGTGCGTTCACAGTCACAGCTGTCGTTATTTGGTCCTAAATTGAGCCCATAGTACTGAAGTGACTATGACTACTGAATAAATTGAATTGAATTGAATTGAATTGAAGTGGACTTTGAAGTGGGTTTGATTCTGTTATAGTCCTTGATTAGTCCTGGTCTACTAGAGGTTTAGTTTTAGGTTTAGTGCTGGTTTTGAACGCACCCTTAGTCCTTGGTTTAGACCTAGTTCAGACAGAGACACAGGAGTGAGGTCGTAATACATTTACCGGGTGTAAAGTGATGTGATCTTCCACCTGCTTCTTCAGCTCCGCCCTACGCCTGTCTGTCAAACCACTCTGACCAATCCAAAAGGTGGAAGGCGGGACTTTGGCAGCGCGGCGGCGATCAAGAAACCAACGCACCTGAAACACACAAACAATCGAGTCATTGTGTGTGTACTACTGGCAATTGTAGTCGTATCCTGGGCTCTCACCGCTCTCTGGATGGTGACCGCTGCCCTCTGCTCGGTTTGTCTGCTCTTCTCTTGGTCTCTGCTCCGTCTGAACCTCCGTCTCTCTCTGAAGCCTCTCCACCGAGTCTGGATCAGGACCGCTGCCCGCCGCTCAACCTCCTCCAGGTACGGCCCCACCTGCTCTGCAAGTAAAACTACTGTCAAACAGAGGCAGAATGGACTCTGAAATCTCCCAGTGTGTTTCCAGTGTCCATGGGCCCACCACCCGTCTGTCTGTCTGCCCCTTTTTCCATATTGGTTGCTTGAAAAAATTTAAAAACAAATTTCTACTGCCTTTTAGTCATTATTCTGTCAAAATGAATGAGCCCATTACGATAAGTTGGTGACTTCATCCGTCACACCAGATTGAGGCTCAAATCCTTACATTGAACCATAGGCTCCTTAAATATAATGTTAAGTCATAATAATAATTTAAAGTCTAAACAACATGAGCTGTGCAAAGTGTTTTCACTTTTTCACAATAAGGCCCTTTCTGAGTTTTACTTTTGAAAGGGTAAGAGGAAGTGTTTATCTTAAAAACTTTTCAGAGTTTTTTTGGTTTGTCAATTAGGACATGAATTGGCGACCCTATGTTGCCCAAAATAAATGTAGAAATGAAGCAGAAAGGATCAATTGTTGACAGATCCTCAAAGAGCTGTCAGAGGACCAGGATTGAGCCAGGTTGCTGCTCAGGAGTGCATAGCTGGAGCCTTCTCCAGATCTCGTCTGATGTTGATTATATAAGTTCAGTTGAGGGAGATTCACCTGGAGGCAGGAGCTGCAGCAGCCGTCTCTGTTTAAGGTGGAACTTTCTTCTGGCCTGCTGCCGCCTTAAGTTCACCTGAAACACATGTAGACCTTTATAAAGTCTCTAATATGATCCAGTGGTAAGGGTTAAGGAAGTCACAGAGGTCAGAGGTCACATCGGTCACTGACCTCGTACCGGAGCGTCTCCTCCCAGAGTTGAGCCTTTTGTCGATTCTGCTGCTGCTGCCTCCGAATCCTGAACCAGACCGGCCATAAAAACATGTGTAAGTCCTGGTCCAGTTCAGTCCTGGTCCAGTTTCAGTCCTAGTCCAGTTTCAGTCCTGGTCCAGTTCAGTCCTGGTCCAGTTTCAGTCCTGGTCCAGTTTCAGTCCTAATCCAGTTCAGTCCTAGTCCAGTTCAGTCCTAGTCCAGTTCAGTCCTGGTCCAGTTTCAGTCCTGGTCCAGTTTCAGTCCTGGTCCAGTTCAGTCCTGGTCCAGTTTCAGTCCTAGTCCAGTTTCAGTCCTGGTCCAGTTCAGTCCTAGTCCAGTTCAGTCCTGGTCCAGTTTCAGTCCTGGTCCAGTTCAGTCCTGGTCCAGTTTCAGTCCTGGTCTAGTTTCAGTCCTGGTCCAGTTTCAGTCCTGGTCCAGTTTCAGTCCTAATCCAGTTCAGTCCTAGTCCAGTTCAGTCCTAGTCCAGTTCAGTCCTGGTCCAGTTTCAGTCCTGGTCTAGTTTCAGTCCTAGTCCAGTTTCAGTCCTAGTCCAGTTCAGTCCTAGTCCAGTTCAGTCCTAGTCCAGTTCAGTCCTAGTCCAGTTTCAGTCCTAGTCCAGTTCAGTCCTAGTCCAGTTCAGTCCTAGTCCAGTTCAGTCCTGGTCCAGTTTCAGTCCTGGTCTAGTTTCAGTCCTAGTCCAGTTCAGTCCTGGTCCAGTTCAGTCCTAGTCCAGTTCAGTCCTAGTCCAGTTCAGTCCTGGTCCAGTTTCAGTCCTGGTCTAGTTTCAGTCCTAGTCCAGTTCAGTCCTAGTCCAGTTTCAGTCCTGGTCCAGTTCAGTCCTAGTCCAGTTCAGTCCAAGTCCAGTTCCAGTCCTAGTCCAGTTCAGTCCTAGTCCAGTTCCAGTCCTAGTCCTAGTCCAGTTTCAGTCCTAGTCCAGTTTCAGTCCTGGTCCAGTTTCAGTCCTAGTTCAGTTTCAGTCCTAGTCCAGTTTCAGTCCTAGTCCAGTTTCAGTCCTAGTCCAGTTCAGTCCTAGTCCAGTTCAGTCCAGTTTCAGTCCTAGTCCAGTTTCAGTCCTAGTCCAGTTTCAGTCCTAGTCCAGTTTCAGTCCTAGTCCAGTTCAGTCCTAGTCCAGTTCAGTCCTAGTCCAGTTCAGTCCTAGTCCAGTACCTATATTTCCTCTGCAGAGTGCCAACAGCTCTGTTGAGGTTCTTGACTCTCTTCCTGGTTCGATAGGACCTCCAGGCTGCTTGGATCGCACAGGCTGCTCGCACACGCTCAGTATCGTCCTACAAACAGCAAGTAAACACTAGGAATGATGTCATACTGTATATGGAAGACAATTTCCCCCAAAATAAAATTCATATGCAGGTATACTGGAGGGGAAACAGTAGTCCTAGTGCAGTTTAATTTAGTCCTGGTTTAGTCTTGGTTTAGCCCTGGTTTAGTCCTGGTTTAGTCCTGGTTTAGCCCTGGTTTAGCCCTGGTTTAGCCCTGGTTTAGTCCTGGTTTAGTCCTGGTTTAGTCCTGGTTTAGTGCTGGTTTAGTCCTGGTTTAGCCCTGGTTTAGTACTGGTTTAGTGCTGGTTTAGTGCTGGTTTACTCCTGGTTTACTCCTTTCACAGATGGTTGCAGGACAGGCTTTGTGCCAGTCCCATGTAGGTAGTAAGCACCAATACGACTAGAGGACTTCTGTGTAAAACCCATAAAGGCTGATGTGACGGGACTTACCGAGCTCTGACTGGATTGGGTGATTTTGATCAGCTGATCCACTTCCCGGTCAAAACCACGTCCCCTCCAATCTTTGTTCAATAGACTGTCCAAACCTAAAAAACAAATTCTCCTTTAAGTTGCGTTTTAAGTTAAATTGTGGAGTTTGTGGAGTGTTTTGTTTAATTCACAAATGTTTCAGTAATCCTGCACTTTGTCTGTCTCCCTCTGCAGAGCTCACAACACTCTGTTCTACCTCGTGACATCCTTAGGTGATAATACAGAAGTGCTTGTTGTCATTAATAAACTTTTACTATTGTAATGCATTAATACACCTTTGATACTGATATTAACTCCACACGCACACTGCAGATATATATGTACACTCTTGCCTCTTTCTGTGCCATCTTCTCCAAGGCCGTTCTCCCCGTACACTTCCTGTCTTGGAAGAATAACACTCTTTCCTCAGTTTCGACTAAGACCATATTAGAAAATCGGACCGATAAGAGCATTTCCGTGGAAAGTCCCGAGAAGCTGGTCCCGAGAGATCCACCCTTTATGAAAATTCATATTCTTTGTCTTGTGTGTGTGAGTAAAAAGTTCCAAATCAGAGCGTCTGGAAGGAACTTGAGGGACAGCTTACGGCTTCAATTTGTATTAGTTTTGTAATGTCAGGGAAATAAATTGTTTTGATCTACACGACCACATCCTGTCTTGTTTTCTCAGTTATATTGGAATCCGACATGCTCCTCTGTGTTTTTAAAATCTATTTACCTACAGCGGACCATTTCAACCCTCAAATTGTCTTAAGCACAAAGCAATGCAGTTCTAAAAGTGTCCAAAGGTAGTTAAGGGGCCTCGTTTATCTCTTTTTCAGGATTGTTTGAATGAATAAATAAATAAATACATTCATACATACATACATAAATAAATAAAAGCCGGTGAAGGGTGGCTGACCTCTGAAAGCTCGCAGCAGCGGCAGGAGGCGGGCTTTCAGCTGATGGGCCAATAGCAGTAAGAATTTGACAGAAGCCGCACCCACATCTTCATCAGAGCTCACGGCTAATTGGCTGACGATGTCGTTGAGCAACAGAGTGATTGAGTCGTCGGACAAACCGCTCACAAAGTCCCTGCAAGATTATTTACATGGAAAAAAAAAACATTTTAAATATGGAAAAGAAATACGGCTGGGAAAAGGCCAAATTACATGTAAATAAATAAATGTATTAAAAATGTTTTTGTCAATGGAAGGGAGTTGAGTAGCTCCTGGTTTAGTTTGAACCTAATTCTCTTTAGTCCTGGTTCAGATATGATTTGGCCCTCATTTCAGTATCTTAATCCAAATGTATTTAATTACCTATGCTATGGGATCACATGTGTTTATATACTGTATATATGTGAGCGTTATAGTATCAGTGGGAGGTGTCTGACCTGGAGGAGGAGCAGATCTGAGTCCACAGCTGAACACAGAGCAGAGACACAGACGGCTCCTCTGAGATCTGCAGCTGTTCGTAGTGAATTGAGCTCAGGACTGGAACAACACAGGATTAAACCATGTCAGATTAATAGTAGAAAAAGCTTCAGTTGTAGTCATCTGGACTCAGTTAGAAAAAATAGACGTTTCGACTCTCATCCAAGAGTCATTGTCAATAAAGGAATTTAGGTCGAGAACTCCTATATTTATACTATTCTGTGGTAAGTCCAGCCCATTGGCAAAAACAGAGCAACTACATTGCTCTGTTTTTGAGTCGGCAACTTGTCCTTAGGATGAACCAGTTTAAGGACAAGTTGCCGACTCAAAAACAGAGCAATGTAGTTTATTCTAGCCAATGCAATGAAGAAAGCTGTAAAGAACGTTACATAGGTGAGACTAAACAGCCTCTACACAAGAGGCTTCATCAGCACAGAAGAAATACAAGTTCAGGACCTCAGAGTGCCGTGCATCTCCATCTTGAAGCCTCCAATCGCTCGTTTGAAGACGGTGAGGTGAAGGTTTTAAGCAGGGAGAAAAGATGGTTTGAAAGAGGAGTTAAGGAAGCTATTTTTGTTAAAAAAGAAAAACCTTCTTTAAACAGAAACGGAGGTCTAAGGTTCAATCTTCCTGTAGTCTACAATGGGACCCTGAACCCCTGGAGAGGTAGAGGACCAGTACCAGGGCATTTAGATGTTAATCAGGTCCTCAGGGTGAGTGAGCCAGGGTCTCACTAAGACAAAGGGGAGACTAATAGCCCATTAAAGGGTTGAATAGGCTCGGTAGATACCTAGAGGGTAAGTTTCTGTTGAAACAAACAACTCTTTCCTCTTCAGGAAGGCTCCTCCCAATGGGCTGGTCTTACCACAGAATAGTATAAAAATCGGAGTTCTCGACCTAAATTCTTTTATTGACAATGACTCTTGGATGAGAGTCGAAACGTCTATTTTTTCTAACTGAGTCCAGATGAAACAACTGAAGCTTTTTCTACTATGGAACACGCCTGGACGAATGAGGGATTACACCGACATGTCAGATTAATAATTTTTGACTATTTTATGCCAATGACACTGAAGGAAATACCAAATATTTACTTTACTTAATTGTATTAAGGGAATTCCAACTACATTAACTTTAGATTGTATTAATTTTAGTCACTCTAAGTTGTGCTGAAATTGGCCTCACACACACCACTCACCACATTGCTAGATAAGGACAAAGCTGCAGACCCAAGCCCAAGGACATGTCTGTGCGATGGAACAGCGAATGGAAGAATACTGAGAGAAGGCGTCAACTTTCATATCACGCCCCATATGAAAATATATAAATTGTTTGAGCGCATAGGGACAGGCGCGTCCGGACTATGCCCGAGTAAGTCGCCACACATTCGATAGGGACATTTTAGGTAAGTGCTCCGTTTATCTGTATTAGTCTTGTAAATGGCAGGGATTAAACATCTGATTGATTTTAACTTTCTGATTCTTGCCCCTTCTTTCATAAACGAGCACGCCAACAACACCTAAAACAGATGTAATTATCCCAGTAAAGAATTCTCTAAATGAACCATGTTATAAATGAACCATGAACGAGATAAATAAATGGTACAATGAAACACTTGAGTAGTTCATTATTGTCTATAAAATGTTTGGCTTTTGCTGAAATGTTGACGTACAGTACTTCTAAAAGCTCCCCACTAGTGCAATCAAAAAGGTACATACAATACATATTGAGCTTGCAAAAATATTGATAATTCCTAATTTATTAAACAAAACAATATTGTATGTAATGTTTATTGTGATTGATGAGTGATTGACAGTTTACCTTGTGTTGTGAGGTGAGCGTGCGTCTGCATTAACCAGCCCACAGAGTCCAGGACTTTCTTTAACAGATGCAAGCTCTGACAGAGAAGAAGAAGGAATAACAAACACTGCTAGCCCTGAACACGTGCAATACTTGACTGACTTAATCATGTGCAATACCGTCATATTCATGTGCAATACTGACTTAATCATGTGCAATACCGTCATATTCATGTGCAATACTGACTTAACCATGTGCAATACCGTCATATTCATGTGCAATACTGACTTAATCATGTGCAATACCGTCATATTCATGTGCAATACTGACTTAATCATGTGCAATACCGTCATATTCATGTGAAATACTGACTTAATCGTGTGCAATACCGTCATATTCATGTGCAATTACTGTCATACTCACAAGCAATCATGTCATATTCATGTGCATATAACTGATGTAAATAAGAGTGTTTACTTACCGTTAATATTAGTATTATTTAGTCTGATGCTAGCTATTTTTTACTTTACTTTATTTATTACCATTTACTTTTATTTAATTATTATTTGATTTTATTTTTATCTTTTTATTTTATTTTTTTCCTCCATTCTCTATTAAGATATGAGAGGAGTTTTGTTAATAACAGTTTTTTGTTTTGTTTATAAGAGTTCTATACATATGAGATGTGTGGACAATAAAGGATTATCTTATCTTAGCTTAAAAATTGGAAGGATCCCATTCGTAATTAGTAAATCACAGAAACAGAAATGATCCAAGCAAGATACAGCTGCTGTTTACCCTGTGGATTAGACCACTACAAACATTTTCTGAAATACATTGGATTCTTGGATTAGTTTAATGTTCAAATGTCAGTTATTTTTCTGGACATGTTTCGATGTGAGTAAAATTCTCCTAAACAAACAACATAAAAACTAATCCAAATGCAAATTGTATCAGAAAAATCACAATGACATATTTTTTATTGCACATTACACACCATTGTTGGCTCTGGTCGGTTCATTTAAAACTCACCTCCACCTGCTTCATGAGGTGAGCAGCCAATGAGAGGAGAGCGTTCATGACTGATGGCAGAAACAGCCTATCAAACGTCTTGGATTGGTCCCCTGGTTCCACCCCCCCACAGCAGGAGCTGAAAGAATAACATACATTTAGTTTACATACACGTAGCAGATACATATTTACTACAAACTGGTATTGTTCCATAATTTAGTCTTTTGGTGCAATGCAATTTAGGGGAGTGGTTTTCTGAGGTGGTACTTGACACAAAGAAAAGGAGAAGACAAAGACAGCAGACATTAAAAAAGTTGTTTTTATTCTAAACCTGAGGAGCTGAGCCAGAGTCGCAGCCGCCTTCCGGTCCCCTTTTATACGTTTGGGTTCCAGTAAAGAGACACAATGAGCCAAAACTCCGCTCTCAAACAAACGGGACTTGAGCCTCGTGAGGAGAGCTCCACCCGTCTGCAGAGTGGCGACGGTCAGGGCATCTGGACAGAGCGAGGACAAGAGGGATTCAGAAGGTCAAGCAAGCAACAACAAGCACGTTCAGAAACTCATCATTAATCACACCACTTAGAATGTTAAAGGAGCAACTTCTCTGGTGGTGCTCTCACTGAGCTGCAGTTTGACTTTGTAGAGCAGCAGAGCTGTAGAAATAACATGGACACAAGCAGGTAACTGACCCCCCCAGCTGAAATGTTACACAGTGCAGCTTTAGAAATGATCCCCTATCGTTAACATTGTTACATTTGAAATGTTGGCAAATAATTCAAAGGCCCCAGACAGAAAGGCCCCACA
The DNA here is from genome assembly GCF_026437365.1 of Eucyclogobius newberryi. Taxonomy (NCBI): domain Eukaryota; kingdom Metazoa; phylum Chordata; class Actinopteri; order Gobiiformes; family Gobiidae; genus Eucyclogobius; species Eucyclogobius newberryi. The sequence goes on from NW_027315723.1 coordinate 6,180,908, forward strand.
CAGAAAGACCTGACACAGAAAGACCCCACTGAGAAAGACCCCAAGGCCCCACACAGAAAGGCCCCACGCAGAAAGACCTGACACAGAAAGACCCCACACAGAAAGACCTCAAGGCCCCACACAGAAAGAACCCACGCAGGAAGACCCCACACAGAAAGACCCCACACAGAAAGACCCCACACAGAAAGACCCCACACAGAAAGACCCCACACAGAAAGACCCCACACAGAAAGGCCCCCACACAGAGAAAGACCCCGCACAGAAAGACCCCACACACAGAAAGACCCCAAGGCCCCACACAGAAAGGCCCCACACAGAAAGACCCCAAGGCCCCACACAGAAAGACCCCACACAGAAAGGCCCCAAGGCCCCACACAGAAAGACCCCAAGGCCCCTCACAGAAAGACCCCCCACAGAAAGACCTCAAGGCCCCACACAGAAAGGCCCCACGCAGAAAGACCCCACACAGAAATACCCCACACAGAAAGACCCCACACACACAGAAAGACCCCACACACAGAAAGACCCCAAGGCCCCACACAGAAAGGCCCCACACAGAAAGACCCCAAGGCCCCACACAGAAAGACCCCACAGAGAAAGGCCCCACACAGAAAGACCCCAAGGCCCCTCACAGAAAGACCCCAAGGCCCCTCACAGAAAGACCCCACACAGAAAGGCCCCACACAGAAAGACCCCACACAGAAAGGCCCCACACAGAAAGACCCCACACAAAAAGGCCACACAGACACAGGAAGACCCCACACAGAAAGACCCCACACAGAAAGGCCCCACACAGAAAGGCCCCACACAGAAAGGCCCCACACAGAAAGGCCAGGGAGTCAAACCCAGAGGATTCTTGCTGTGCGTGCAAACCGCTGCACCACCGTGTGTCCTACGTCTTCTCACTTCCTCCTAATTGAGTGATATTTTGTTTAGTGTAACAGTATCTACAGGTCTATTGGATACAAAAGCTTTATGTTGACAATATTAAATTATTTGAATTGCGTTTGTATATTTTTGTGTCTAGCCTTTGAAAACCAGATTTGTAGCATTCTTTATTGTTTTGTCCGTTGACTTCAAGTAAATCATCAGATGTTACGTCCATACAGTTTACTCTTACTTGAATAATGGGTTGTACAAAATAACCTATATCAAAAAAGTATCGATATGGCAAACAAACTAAACTAATTGTATTGATGATTTTCCTTCACAATGATATCGGTATCGCACCATTTATCGCATATCGAAATGTTTTCAAATAGTGTGGAGCCACGAATACTCTTTATTTACTCTTATGTAGTCACGTTTTTGTCTACAACATTGTATGTCAATTTGAGTAACTTATTTTGAGTCACTTTTACTCGAATACAATGTTGGCTCTTTTGACACCTCTAAGTTTAAATTCGCACCGTTCAGTCGCTCGTTCAGAAGCTTTATTTTGTCTCCCGCGCTGCTCTTGTCCTCCTCCAGTCTCTTCAGCTCAGACACGACCTGGTCCACGTCCAGTGGCTCCATAGCGTCCATGGACTGTGTGTGCACATATATATATATATATATATATATATATATATATATATATATATATATATATATATGTATACTTCTGTATACAGCCTATGTACCGTTAGTACTAAAGCCTTGATAAGAAGCTCTGTGGCTCATTACACAGCGGTGATTTTGCGTTAGCTTCAAGTATCTTAGCAAAACGAAGATCGATTTCCCCTTTTCTACGTAGTCTGGAGCTATAATATCACAAATGTGCATTTATTGAGTACATTTGCCTATTATCGAACTAAATCTGAAATATTTTACGGATATTTCTCACATAAAACGCGTTAAATGTGTTAAAAGATGACCTGAAACAGTTTACCAGCAGCATTAGCTAAAGCCGTTTTGTTTCTAAGGCAACGTGACGTCATTACGCACAGACGCTTCTCACGCCCATCTTTTTGCACCATTTTTTATGGGTAAATGTAGTAAAAACATACCTGTTCAGGTAAACACATCGTAGATGGTTTTCATAGATGCATATTGTTTTTCTGTTATTTATTTGCTTAAAAAAATAAAATAAAACGTAAGCTCCTTGTATGTGCGCCTTAAATCCAGCAGGTGGCAGCACATGACAGCAGAGAAGAAACGAGAAAGCAGTAGTGTTTCTGGATTTAATTCAGGTTACAAAAACGGATTACAGTTTTAAAAGCACATTGTGGCAAAATCATCCCTGCAGCTGTCAGACTTTATAACAAACACTGTTAGCCCTGAACACGTGCAATACTGACTTAACCATGTGCAATACCGTCATATTCATGTGCAATTACTGTCGTACTCACATGCAATAATGTCACATTCATGTGCATATAACTGATGTAAATAGAGTGTTTATTTTACCATTATAATTAGTATTATTTTGTCTTACGCTAGCTGTTTTTATTTTATCTTTATTTTCCCCTCCATTCCTTATTAAGAAATGAGGCGTTCTGTCTATAAGAGTTTTGTTTATAAGATTTTTGTTTTCTATTGAGAGTGTTTTTTAAACTTGCTGTAATTATCTATCCTTTTCCTCTGTATCTACCTGCGTTGCAACAATGAAATTTCCCCATGTGTGGACAATAAAGGAATATCTTATCTTACTAAAGCTGCTAACAAGCCAATATGTTAAAGTTGAACTATGTATGTTTTTAGGAGAATGGTCTGAAACTTTCTATGTTTTGCCAGGAATTGTTCAATGTTTTACTAAGTGTTGGTCTAATGGGTAAATTACAGCAGATTTATGATACTTAAGTCCCTCAGAATGAATCTGTGACTTTAAGTCTATATGACAGGTTGTACTGTTCTTCTAATTATGACTTAGTTTGGTGGAACCTGTTGTAAATATTTATCATCGTTTTACATCCGTGAAGTTGCAGTTTGTGAAGAAAGTTTGAAAAATAAAATTTACAGTAAGTCGTGGTGAGTTCTAAAACGGAATCCCTCTGTCTATGTCATCAAAAAGCAACATACCGTTGAAAACACACAATTTACACTTAACAATTTCAAACAGTTTAAACGATTCAACAAAAATCAAGGTGTTATCAGTTAATATTTTTTATTTAGTCATAAATGTTGTGGATTTTGGCTCTTGTTTACAATATGGTTGCTTGGTAATAGTTGTGGAATTAGCCCAAGCCAGGTCATACTTTCTGCCCATGTCCAACCAGGAAGTAACATTATACATGTTACAAAAAATCTCAAACTGGGGACAACTAGGCAAAATGTTGAGTCAAATCTGAAATGTACAACGTTTAAGTGGAATGTGTAGTCTAACCTCATATGCACTTTAACTTTACATGGTTATCATAAATCAGTGATCTATATATAGTCAGAAAGCACAAGAGACGTAGTAACAGGTCAAGTCTTAAGACGTGAATGTGTAATGGTTAAGAAAACAAAAAGGTAATGCGTTATTAGAAGTTTAGAGCTTAATGTCGCGTTCATTTAACCCACAGCCTCCTCATGAATCGCATCAGTGCTTGACAATAACCTGGATTCAACCAGTATCGATCCTAACGCATATTTATCTGCGGTGATTGATGATCTCGGGACAGATGTGCCGGAATGAACGTTACGTTACGCACGCGGGACGTCGATGATAGTGGTCCACCGCCGAGGGGCGTGGCCTTCTCCAGCTGCAGTGCACGGGCTCCGTCTGTGTCCACGGTGCGCATGCGCCCTGCATCCGACGGACGGACGGACACCGAGCAGCAGCGGCGGCGGAGCGGCACCAACGAGATGTGGGTTTACACACGCACGAGCCGCACCGAAGCTCGAGCCCCGTTCATGGAGACGCGTGGGTAACAAAGCGGAGGAGCACGAGCCAGCCACACGAGGAGCAGCGCGAGGATGAATCCGGCGGAGGCAGACGCGGGCCCGGACCCCACCGCGGCAGGTCTGTGCGCGTGCTCGTGTACGCGTGTGTGCGTGTGTGTCTGTGTGTGTCTGCGCGCGCGCGCGCTGCCGCCATGATGCCTCCACATCCGCCCATCACCGACCCCCGAGCACCTAAGCCATGTATCCCGCACCTCTGTGACTCCCCGCGCGGAGCCCCAATGTTCGCACAAGGCCTGATTGCTACACACACACGCACGCGGCCAACCGTGGCCCGTTAAGTACCTGCGGGTCACGTGACTCTCTGCTTCACGGTTCCCCATAGCCAATTTCTGCCCGTGCCTCTGCTCCATCCTCCGCCTTTTGTCCCTCTCCTCTTCTCTTCTCTCTCTCATCCGCACATGCTCCGCGCAGAGCCCGGTTTGGTCCCGGTTTGGTCCCGGTCTGGTCCCGGTTTGGTCCTGAACCGTTTTCCGTCTCGCTGTCATTAACTACCTGCGGGTCACGTGACTTGCTCTCGTCGGCGCGCTGGTCCACTGGTTCATTCACACTCTTTCCTCCGGTCTCAGAAATGCTGTTTCTACTCATCTGTTGGTTAAATACCTGCAGATCACGTGACTTTACCTGATGTCGTAATGCATCCGAGGTGTTCAGGCTGTGACTGACAGTTAACGGTGTGAGCGTGAATATGAGGCTGGAGGGACAAACACTGGTCTGATAGAAGGATGGGGATGATATAAAAAGCAGGAAACACGTGGCCTAGAGGAAGACTAAAGGGAAGATGTATGGATGTAGTGACATAAAGTTAGAGGAGAAGGGCAGATGGAGCAGAGATGCAGAACATTGTCGGACAGAGAAAATTAAGTCACTGAATGAGTCTATTTTAGGATTTGTCCTTAGCTGCTGTCCTTGTATTGTCTTGTATTGAGCTAATGGATTCCAGGCTGGTTGTAGGAGAAGTTTATTTACCATCAATACAGGACACAGATTTGTTTATTTATTAGGATCCCAATTAGCTGTACACGAAGGCCAGCTAATCCTCCTGGTGTCTCCCTTAATTTCATGTAAAAATGTCTTCGAAACAATACACGGATTTGCATCAGTAAAATGATACATGCAATGAATTTGAATATAACAACATAACATTCACGTCCGAGTCCGACCGTGCTTTCATTATAGGAGTATTATAGGAGTTATATATTGTTATAGGAGTATTTTAATCCCCGATGATGTAGGTCAGCTATGGGCAAAGACATGTCAGCTCCTCTTTACAGTCATGACGTTTATCCATCACTGCGTTGTATCATAGGGAACACCTCAAAGGCTGATAACGTCTTAACTGAGACTGCACACCTAGAAAAACTACAGGTTAAACGCACTGTGGTCGCTATGGTCGTAGTGGCTGCTGTAATATCATTAGTAGAAGTAAAAGTATTGGCAGTAGAGCGATCAATAGTATCTGTAAGTAGCAGTATTGTGGATTGTATTGAGGATATTTCTGGTGACTTGGTTAGATTTGAGCCTGACATTTTAAACAAAGCAATTGTCAATCGCCCGCCCCCCTCTCCCGCTTTGTCTCCTCGCTCCCCCTCACTCTTTTTGTCAGTACAGTTTCAGATTCAAGTTCTTAGGACTACTCGCTCCGGACTTAGACTTATATGACCTTTATTGATCCACAAAGGTAATAACTTGGACACAATAGCACATACATTACAATATAATAAGAGCAACAACAAAGAAAGATAATACAACTTTAATCAGGCTCTTGTCTCCTGTCACTCAGACTACATTCTCAATACAAACACACAACACAAGACTGTGCTCCATTATAATAAACCAGGAATTCCCTTATTTATTCATGGGTTTCAGAACATTTTTGCAATTGTTTTAACTGCAATGAACAATTGAAGTCCTCAAAATGTGGCTGAACCCTGTATTGTGAAAAGCTCTTGCTCCTGATGCTCTTCCTGCTCGTCCCACTTGAATTCTTGTTAATGTCGACAATCATATATTTTTAATGGTCAATTTAGACATACAGAAATATATTTTATTGTATAATCACTCGCTGGAGCCACATTTTAGTGATGTTTAATCCAAATGAATGTGATGTGTGTTTCAGGGTCAGAGAAAAAGGAGACGGTTCGGGCGGTGGATGTTCTGACGGTGCTCAGAGAAAAAGTGGCCTTTGTGTCAGGTGCAAAATTATTATAATCCATCAAATTGAATGGTGTTTATCATAAAAAACAAAGCTAAAATGTATTTTTATTTGAAGGTGGGCGGGACAAACGAGGAGGACCAATCCTAACCTTCCCTGCCAGAACCAATCATGACAGAATAAAACAGGAAGACCTCAGTCGATTGGTCACTTACCTGGCCACCGTTCCCAGGTAACAGGTTTTTCATGTGAATGTCTTTTGTCTGGGAGGGCATCTGACTCATTTCTATCTCTGACAGAGGACATGCCTGAGCCACTGTTTTCAATTTAATTTAAACGTTTAATTTTGTAGTTAATTATTTTTAGTTTTACGTGACAAAATATCATGTCAAATGCCATAATTTACTAAACAAAATCCATAATAGTTTTAAAATATTTTGACTATAATATACGGTGCTACATTGCTTCATGGGACATGTACAGCCATGTTCCTTTGTGAGTTTGACTAAAGAAATACATGGTCGACTACTCAGCTAAAAAAGGGCGTGGCGCTGTTAAAAGCTCTCAAACTAATTTGACTGCGTACCTGACCCAAACTGCACTGCCACTGATGACAGGACTACACAAGATTACACTATTACAAATATTTATTGTGGAAAAAACATCTGTTTACAGTATATTTATCTGTAAAACAAGAGAACTTCCTAAGCCCACTATGCCTTACTAGCTAGTCCTCCAGCAAGAATGGCGTCGGTTCTAGTCATAGTTTATTTATTATTCAACTTTTTTTTTAAATGTTTCAGTTTTAGTCAGCATATTATGACAAAAACAAAATCTATATTACTATGTTATAAATATGGACAAAATGAGCACTGGGGTGGGCAGGGCTTCGTGGTGGTGGTCTGGAGGGCATCTGACTCTTTTCCCTGTCACAGTGAGGACGTTCGTGGCAGAGGCTTCACGGTGGTGGTGGACATGCGAGGCTCTAAGTGGGACAGTGTGAAGCCGGTGCTCCGGACGCTGCAGGAGTCATTCTCGGCTCAGATCCACACGGCGCTCCTCATCAAACCAGACACGTTCTGGCAAAAGCACAAGACCAACCTGGGCAGCGCCAAACTCAGCTTTGAGGTCAGAAAAGTAATACAACTGCTAATATTTTTGCTGTTAATACTGCTTCTACTACGGCTGTTACTGCTGTCGGATACTACAGGTCAAGTCATTAATTTCTTTCAATCGGAATCGAGGTTGTGTGAGCTGCTTTCACTCCTTAATGTCTCTTTTAAATAAAGTTTAATGATAACAATAAATATTATCTATGCCACAGGTCAGCTTAGAAAAAGAGTCTTTGATTTAAATGATTTTGCCTAGTTAACTAAAGGTTCATAAAAAATATGACTGCATTTGCTCAAAACAATAAAGGTATGTGTGTGTGGCAACCATAGGCTTATTCACTCTTAATGCTGTTTAAAATGGCAAGTTAAAAAAGTATAACGAGGATAATTTATGCTGTTCTACACAACACATACAGATACGCATCAATGTTTCTGTCCATCCTCTGCATCTTTCTGTCCTTCATTTGGTCCAATGGGGGCAATAGTGAACACACACACCCAAGTCTGCTTGCCCATTCATAAAAGTCACTGCATGCTACACATATCAGACTTGGGTGTTCATCAATATTTAATGCCCAGGTCACTTATAGACAGACTTCCGGTCCAGACCAAAGCACATAAGTTAAGCATAAGCCCCTCATTCACAGAGAACGAGCTGTGCAGCCTCCCCGGTGTTAGCAATGAGAGGTTTTAAGAGATAGTTTTACATGAACTGAGTTATGCGTCTTGTCTTCGCCGCCTCTCTCTCTCCCACTCGCTCCAAACACACAGGAGCTCGCCCCGCACCACCCTCTGCCTGCACATCACCGTGCGTCACATCACAGCGTGGTTTGAGAACGCTTTAACATCGCGGGAGATCAGTCGTGATGTCTGTTTTATTCTGACTAAAAAAGAAAGAAGCGCAGAACTGGCTGATGAGAGAGTTCACATTGCAACGCTTAACTTTTGTGATTCAGTGTTCTCGCTGGGTTGAGGTTTGAGGATGGCGGTGGGACACCAAAAAAATTCTAAGTCCTCCATATAGAAATCCATATGATCACACTCCGCCCCTTATGAGCAGCGTACCGCGGCGCTCGGTGCCCGCACTGCGCCATGACGGGCAGCCATGCCAAAAGCCCTCAGCTAGAATACTGTGATTTACACAGTGTTCTCGAGGAGGAACGTAAGATTTCAGCCAATCCCATGGCTGCATTCAGTGAAGTTTTGTGCAGAGTTCAGTCAGAGTTCAGTGTGTGATGTTCTGAAGCAGAATTCTGCTCTATCTCATGTCAGCTTTATATTCAACCTCAAATATAAAAAAAAAGCAATAAAACAATAAAACATTGAAATTTATATCAAACTCATCTTTACTTGATATAAAATGTAATTTAATGGTAAACTGATAAATAACTAGGCCTATTATAATATTATTTATGTTATTTTATAATATATATAATTATATTATAGAAGTGGCAGAACCGTAGTGAAGTTCCGGACCTCGGCTTGAGGAAATGTCCTCAAACTGGACCTCAGTGAAAGTGTATAAGTGACCCGTGATTTATTGGATAACATGTGCATTTAAAAGTCTTAAAACATTAAAAGCGTGTTAATAAATGACTGCCAGTATTTCTAGCTAACATCTAATCATTATAAACGTGAACAGGGCCTGAGCTACAAACACAGACTTGTCTCCAGAAGATCGATTTTTAGTCCCTTTGTTGAAACTTGGTTCTGCTGTTGCTTCACTTCTCGTCGCACGTGCTCAGTTAAGGCAAAACCTGCAAACATCCCTGATCCTCACACAGGTTTATTCAGTGTGGTTTCAGGCTGTGTGGTCCTCAGAGCACATGCACAGGCCTCTAAAAGAAGCTGCTTTCTGGTCTGGTTCTGAAAGCTCATGTTAGAGAGCGGAGCATGAACGGAACACATTCTGAGAATTAAAAAAGGCAGTAGAAGAAGAACCAAGCTTCCCGCAGTACTGCTCAGCAGCCTGTAGAAGCCACTAAAAGACACGCCTCTGTCCTTAAGCAAGTTTGATTAGTGGCCCCACTGCACTTTTGGGCACAGAAATAATTTTTCCATAGACTGCCAATGTATTTTCACTCTTTGTCACACTGTGCTAACAGGAGTCTGCTGCGCCAGGCTGAAGTCTCTCACCTCTCCTTTCTTGTCCGGTGCAGACCAGCCTGGTGTCCGTGGAGGGTCTGTCCCGTCTCATCGACCCCTCCCAACTGACGGCAGACCTGGGCGGCTCTCTGGAGTACGACCATGTGGAGTGGACGGAGCTGCGCCTGGGTCTGGAGGAGTTCTCCGGGGCTGCACAGCAACTCTTAACCCAACTGGAGCAGCTGGAGGCCGGGCTGAACCGTCAACCCGAGCCCCAGGATGTGGATGAGGCCCGCAAGTACGACCACACACAAAACTTGGAACGCAAGAGAGTACTGGGGTTGAACCAGGACTAAACCTGAACTAAACAAAGACTAAACCAGGACCAAACAGGCCTAAACCAGTAAACAAGACAATCTATATACCTTTTAAATTTGGAAAGTATTCCTGGGGCGGACAAGATTGTTTTGATGGCCTGATCTGGTCCGCGGGCCTTAAGTTAAATAAGCCTATTATTAGGCATAATGGGGCCAAAGGGTGACTGAACAAGGACCAAAACCAGGTCTACACCAAGTCTAAACCAGGCCTCTTTAATGCTGCAGATTACTTGAAGAACACGGCCGCCTGAGGAACACCATCTCCACTGCTCCGGTTGATGCCCTGGACAGAGAGGGGCGGAGCCTGCTGCAGAGGATGCGCCTGGGCCCTTCCCACGGTGACGCGCCCGCAGACGGTGGTGGGACAGGTGGCGGGGCAGGTAGTGGGGGTACCTGGTTGTCGGGCGGTGCAGACTTCCAAAGCGTGGCCCCTAAGGTGTCCTCGCTGTTGGAGAGGTTGCAGTCAGGTCGCGCTCTCCTGCTGCAGCACTGGAGTGAGAGGAAAGTCCAGCTGGAACAGACTCTACAGCTCCACCTGTTTGAGCAGGACGCCACCAAGGTATGGAACATTCATGGGTTTCAGGCATATCCTTCACTGATTTGAAGGTTTAAGATATGATGGATGCTGCCCGGTGGTCGAGTGGTTAAGGTCGGCAGCACATATGCCTGGCTCCATGTACAGCCGGCCGCAGTGTCATGAGTTTGAATCCCGGACCCGACAATTTACTGCATGTCCTCCCTTCTCTCTCATCCCCATTTCATGCTAAATTGTCCTGTCTAAAAAGAATATTAAGCTGGCAGGCCGTTGTCATAGCTTGACACCCATGAATATACAACATTTGCCTTCCTCAAAGCTTTCTATTGCCCATATAACTTTCCCTTTAACAGTTATGAAATTTCCCCTTGTGTGGACAATAAAGGATTATCTTATCTTATAAACTATATTCATTTTTTGTTCAACAAAGTCCCTAAACATTCCCTGGAGTGGCAGAATTATGAGCAGCGCAACTGAACTGTTTCTTTGCTTTTTTGCCAGTGGAACTATTGTTTCACTCAAAGTACAAACGGACACTGAAAGTAGTTTCTCTGTTGTTGCGTTGACTGTACAGAGCTTCAGGTGTTCCTGAAACAAAGCGTGGCTTTGGGACTCTGAGCCAAACAAGGTCAAAACTCACAATAGATGAGCATAAAGGTTCCCAAAAAAGCCAAAATACAACCATCTAACCCAATTTTAAAAGGATAGAATATTTGTCGGGGTGCGTTTTTATGCAAGTGTCGCACCAAAATGTTAATTAATTCTGACTCAAGCTACAGCAGCACCTGCCTCGGTTGATCCACACAGGAAGCCCTCCCACACGCTCGCTCCTCGCACCTGATCAGCATCCCTCTGCTTTAAAGGAATAATGGAGGATTTTTTGCTGATTTGAGAACTCAAGCGGAAGTGCGCCCCTGCACACTCCCCCCGAGCGGAAGCAGAGAAAAGCCTCGTTCTACACGTGTTTGTTTATTAGCACGACGGATCGCATCGCATCTCTCGTCTCCGTAGATTTCTTTCTCTTCTGAACCAGCTCGAACCAGTCTTTCTCTGTCTTAATTTTGTCCTGTACACTGAGGGAACTATATTCTAATAGATCCATGCGCTTGGACACAGGCAAACGTGCTGCTCTCAGGGGGACGTGCCAGAACGAGGCTGCAGGTGTGCAGTAGGTGCATCCTATGATTGACATGTGAATGAACTACTCGGCTGTCCACGCCACGAGGAAATGAGACGCCAAAAAATCCTCCATAATTCCTTTAAGATGCTTCTTCAAACGATCTCATTGGGCCTAGTTATAGTTATAGCCAATTCTTTCTCCCCAAAAGTATTGCATTAGTAACTGCATTTGTGTACATGAAAGCATGTACTCTATAACTTACAATAATCACCATGCGTCATCACTGCATGTGCAGGTAAATATGTACCCAGAGGCTGTGTAGTGGGCTGCTCCACTGCAGAAGCACCAACAACATTTCCTGAAGATGTAGACTCAGAAACATCTTATTTAAGGAGAGATGGGTAAACAGTGTATGAAAGGGATAGATATCCAAATACTAATTCATACTAAAACTGGTATTGATACTGGACCCTTTAAACTCAAGCGGAACGAGTCCATCACCATGCCACCGGATACCTACCACATTCTGTAGCAGAAAGATACTTTTGTCAAAAATTAAAAAAAAATGACAAACAATCCAAGCAGCAAGAACCAGCTGTAAATACAACAAAAAATGTCATGAGGAAAACAGCAAAATATGTGAGGCAGACGAGAGCTAAGCCTCTTCTCCTTGTGCTGCAGAAGCTCCCTCACACACGCACACACACACACACACACACAGGAAATGTGCTCTGTAATAAGGGGGCATAGTCAAAATATCATGTATTTGGTTCAAAGGCTCCAAAATTATATTTACCTTATTGTAGATCTTTTCTTTTTTTACTTGTCCCTTACACTACAACGGAGAGTTGTAGTTTATATTTGTTATTAGACTGCAGCTCTTTCATATTTTAGATGTGTTTTGAGCTCTTACAGGAGAGGTCCTAATTTCTCCCATAATATCTACCTTTGTTTGGCCAGCTATATTGGAACTGAAATCAGCACTAATGAATAAGCTTTTGCTCAAGTTGTTCTTGTCTTTGCTAATAGATGCTATGATTTTGTTAAATTATTGTTTTGGTCATATTTCAGATGTCGGAGTGGATTGCTCACAGTAAAGAGCTGTTCATCCAGAGCATCACTGAGGTCGGACTCAACAACCAACACGCCCTGGACCTGCAGACCCAGCACCAGCACTTCACCGCCAACTGCATGGTACCACTGCTACTGCAGGGAATGGGAATTAAGATCTTACCAATGGCATTATCAATTATCGATTTTAATAAATGGGACTATTTAGAAAGAAGTAAAGGTCACGTAATGACTAAAACGACAATGTAAAGCATAAACTGTAAAATAGATTTTGAAGCTCAATTTCAGAAGGCAGGTGTGATTACATTTCTCAAATTGCCAATACACAGACAGTATGGTCATTTCTGTTGTATCTATGCTCCTACTTGTCATATCTGTACTGTTATAATTCACATAAACGGGCCCCCCCCGGTATTTTGGTGTAAAATAACTTTTTATATCTTCAGGTACTCTTTGAGACTTGTAGCGCAGGTCGTTGGCTTTATTAGAGTTGATACTTTTATTTGTAGTGAAGTAGTCCTGCCACGACAACACATTTTGAAGTGATAATATTGAAACTACTTGATGCAACTGACACAATAACCCTTTAAATGCTGACACGACATTTAAAGGATACAGCGGCACGAATTAGCATCAATAGGAATCTAACGCCGCTGCTACAGCTACTACTACTTTCCTTGCGTATCTTTCAGAATGGCAGCGTGAACGTGGACAGCGTGGTCACTGTCGCAGCCCGTCTGGCTGAAGCGGGTCATTACGGTGCGGAACGCATCACCAAAGTGTCGTCACGGTTACAGGAGGACTGGACCGCCCTGACCGCAGCGCTGGACGAGAGGAGCGTCACCTTGGGCATGGCCACGGCCTTCCACCAGGGGGCAGAACAGGTGGAACAAACAAGATAATCTAGTATGAATATAACACCCCATGTTGGTTAAAGTTGCCGAGTGGTAATCCTGTTCATTCACCTTCCCCAGCGCTCTGATTGCTTTATCTTCATGAACTTTAGCGTTAGCTGCTATCGTTCTTTAGCTTGTGCCCTCTGCTGGCAATTTGTAACTGGACATTTCATAAGAGAGCTGATTATGAGCTGATTTGACTTGTTATACATCCGTGTTCATTTTGTCAGTTCAAATATATTTGTCATAGTTTTTGTCTTGTCATATTTTTGCTGACTAAAACAAAATAAATCGACTAAAACTATGAATAGAATTTTTTTGTTTACTAGTGTGGACTAGAATTACTGATATACGTTACTGCTGCTGTACCTGAGGATCCCCTCGAAAGCGAAATGCTCATCTCAAGGGATTATTCCTCTTAGTAAATAAATATAAAATAATAAAGAGTACAAACTGTTTTCAACCAAACAAGGATAATTTTTCTAGTAGTTCCCCTTTTCAGAGCCTCAAACCGGACTATAAACAAACACAACATACAAGGAACACGTCTGTGCATATTCAATGAAATTTTAAGAATATATATATCTTCAGGTTGACTAAATTTTCAATTAGTTGATTGAATCTTGACTAGAATTAAAATGATTTGACTCCAAAGACTAACTCTGTTCCCCACATAGTTCTCTTAATCTAAGCATTACCTAAGGCATTTGAACCGTATACCCCAGTTTAAATTAGTCCTGCTTAAGCCTAGCGTGTAAATTAGCTTTACACAAGGCAGAAAATTGTTGTTTTTCTAATAATTAATTTTTTGAACTATTTATTATAGTTTTTATCAAAGGTGGAGCCGTGGGTGCAGCAGTGCTCTGAAGGCCCACTGCCCTCAGTTTCCTCTGAATTGGAGGCTGCCAGCAAAAAACACCAGGAGCTCAACGAGGAGATATCTGCAAACTACACACAGGTGGGACATGGTTTAGACCTGGTTTATAACTGGTTAAGACCTGGGTTTAACTTTTCTTGGGATTTGTCATGCCTCGAGTCACAAAGAGTTACAATCACGATCTTTCATTTCCGTGACGTGTGTGAAACAGACGAGTTCGTTGGTCATCTGAACAAAATCAAACTTCTCTCACCTCTGGTTAACAATGTTTTGTCCTTTGCTTATTGACACTGCAGAAATCTGCAATGTTTTTCAGTCCCAGTGATCGTTCGTTCTTAAAGCGGCCATTTAGATACTGACGGACCATGCATTTCGCTGATTGGCTCAGTCCACCTGTCAATCATGCCCATCTGAACTCGCAAGACTGATATCCATCTGTATAAAAATACTGAAAGATATCATTCTGGTTAGACCTGGTTTAGACATGGGTTGAACCTGGGTCATATCTTGTTTATAACCCCTTTAGTACTGGTTTAAATCTGGTATAGAACTAGTTTGGAACATGTTTTGATTTTGTCTGCTGTGATGTGTCATTTCCTGTCTGACCTCAGATCAGTGAAAGCGGTAAAGCCTTATTGGACGTCCTCCAGCGAAGTCCCGCCTCTGAGTCGGAGCAAACCGAGACTACGCCAGACTTCACCGCAGCCACACACAGTGTCATGGGAGTTCTGCACCAGGTCCTGCAGGTATGGAGATACTCTGCAAAATTAACAACATTGCAACAGTGAAGTTTTCCAAGAAGAGGTGAACAAGAGAAGCGAGAGGACAGACATGCTGCGTAATTAGAGCATGTGTGTGTTTAGAGCACGCCACATGCCACTGTCTGTGTGGCAAAGACAGTGCCATTTAAAAAAACATTAGTCTATATCTCGGTGTAATCCCTCATTCGTCCAGGCGTGTTCCATAGTAGAAAAAGCTTCAGTTGTAGTCATCTGGACTCAGTTTGAAAAAGTAGACGTTTCAACTCTCATCCAAGAGTCATTGTCAATAACAGAATTTAGGTCGAGAACTCCGATATTAATACTGTTCTGTGGTAAGACCCGCCCATTGGGAGGAGCCTTCCTGAAGTAGAAAGAGTTGTTTGTTTCAACAGAAACTCCCCCCTTGTATCTACCGAGCTAGCCTATTCAGAATCTTAATGGGCTATTAGAGTCCTCTTTGTCTTAGTGAGACCCTGGCTCAACCACCCTGAGTCCCTGATTAGCATCTGAATGTCCTGGTCCTTTACCTTTCCAGGGGTTCAGTAACCCATTATAAATAACAGGAAGATTAAACCTTAGCCCTCCATTTCTGTTTAAAGAAGGACTTTCTTTTTTAACAAAAATAGCTTCCTTAACTCCTCTTTCAAACCATCTTTTCTCCCTGCTTAAAACCTTCACCTCCCCGTCTTCAAACGAGTGATTAGAGGCTTCAAGGTGGAGATGCACGGCGCTCTGTGGTCCTGAACTTGTATTTCTTCTGTGCTGATAGAGCCTCTTGTGTAGAGGCTGTTTCGTCTCACCTATGTAACGTTCTTTACAGCTTTCTTCACTGCATTGGATCGAATAAACTACATTGCTCTGTTTTTGAGTCGGCAACTTGTCCTTAGGGTGAACCAGTTTTTGTCTTAAAGTGTTTCCTGGTTTAAAATAAACAGGGACTTCGTGTTGTCTAAAAATTCTCTGCAGTTTTTCCAAAACTGCAGAGAATTTTTGCCGACTCAAAAACAGAGCAATGTAGTTTATTCGATACCTCTACAAACATGTTCTGATATACATATTGTTCATAAATGCCTTAAATCTACTGTGTTTTTCTCAGGGTCATCACAAAGTGGAGGGGGCGTGGCAACATCATAAGCTCCGCCTCCATCAGCGTCTGCAGCTCTGTGTGTTCCAGCAGGACGTTAAACAGGTCCAACTTGATTTACATTTGATCATTTTTATTTTTTAATTAACATTCAGCCTTTTAATTTTTCAAATGTTAAATTAAATGTATGATAAAGGAAAAAAACAACAACAATATACTGTCATTTTCGGGCTATAGAGTGCTCCTGAATATAAACTGCACCAACGAAATTTACAAAGAAAAAAAAACGTGCACATATAGACCGCACCTGCCCACGTTTTAACATGAGATATTTACATAGAAAGATGGTACATAGTAGTGATGCAGTTGTCTTTTGAACCGCGGATCATCGGCGCAGTGGACCACGGGTCTAATTAGACGAATTTCTCAATGAATATGAGCTGGATTGTAATAAAACACAGCATTTTCAGGTTTAAAATACAGAGAAAACCTCTGAGCTGTCCCCTCTGTCCTTGATTACTCTGTGTGAGCTGATTTACCTGTGTCTGTGTCTTCACATCTGGTTTATCTGCTCCTGAGCTTGTGCTTAAGCGAGTGAGTGTTACGTTGTGAGATATTTACACAAAATGCTAGTTTATTTTTACGTGGGGTTTTTGAACCTGCAGTATATCTCCAGGCGCATCACGAGTCACGGACATGTGCATGTGGACAGAGCCCAGAGTATCAACAAGACTGGATAAATGCACTGAATGACCGGTCCGTTTCACACAGAGATACGTAAGAATGAACCGCACAAGCTACAGTCAGCGCAGTTGTTTTAAGCCGCTGCTTCATGAGTTTACGGGAGAGAGGGATTTTGACTGTTTTGAATTCAACCCAGTCTGGAAAATTCAACTCCTTTGATTCCAAGAAAAGCCTGTTGGTATGTTCTTGTTACCCAACCATGTTTTGTTTCCCCCAAACCTCTACACAATAATTATGATATGGAAACACAGCTGAAGAAAACAAACTATACAGTGCTCTTTGAGCTTTCACAATGCTTTGGTTCTGCCAATTTGCACTTAATTTCCCAAAATAGACTGTTCTGATTCAGCTTATATGCATTTTTTGTTTGGTTTTGGCTCTAAGTCTTGGCTTTAAAAACAGATTTAGTATTTTAAAGTTGTATTTTTAATTTTTTTTGGTCAGGTTCTGGACTGGATAGAGCAGCATGGTGAAGTGTTTCTGAATAAGCACAGTGGAGTGGGAAAGTCGTTGCATCGAGCTCGAGCGTTACAGAAAAGACATGATGACTTCCAGCAGGTGGCGCAGGTGAGAACAGCACTTTTTTGTTGACAGAGTTTTAGAGCGGCTAAGAAAAGTGTTAAAAGTGATCTTTCCCTTGCTGCAGAATACGTACACAAATGCAGAGAAGCTCCTGGAGGCGGCCGATCAGCTGGCTCAGTCTGGAGAGTGTGAGGAGGAGGAGATCTACCAGGCGTCACGGGACCTAGAGCTACGAATGCAGGTACACAGATGGCAAACAAAACATTCTGAAATCCGGGAAGGAGGCAAAAGTGAATGCCCGAAATCACAACAGCAGTTGCCGCGAAGGGCAACAGTGAAAAACAAATTAAACAATGGTCATAGGGAATTAGCTAATGTCCCAACATCCCCCGTCCTTAGACCCGCCTTTTCGGCAAGGAAAAACTACAAAACCCTTTGAGAGAAATTAGAATCCTCTGGGAGAACCACGGTGAAGGAAAGATCCTAATCCTATGGACGGACAGGCTGATGCGTTTCAGTTTACAGATTATGGAGCCAGAACCTCTCAGGAGGAGAGAGGGTGGTTCATCTAACAAGACCGTTCATCCAGGCAGATGAAGAGCCATTCATCTAGAGTATAGACCCTTCCTCCTGTTGAGGAGCATCCGGAGCTACAAGTCAACATCAGCAGTGTCTGACACAGTGCCTGCATGTTTGAAGGACTGTGGAGCATGATCTCTCTAATGAGGTATTTTATTATATTAAGAAATGGGAATTGGGTCTAGGGACATAATGGCTGAAGTTATCTCTGCTTGATCAACAGCTGTGTTACTGATGTATTTATATGGGACACTAGTTTTACTGCTTTGGCTTGTTCGGGGCTAATAGTGGAAGTAATTTAATTTAGTTTTGCTCCAGTTGTTGCGATTTTATTGTTAAAAATAAAACAAAATGATCAGAGCTGAGAGTATCTGGGATTGAGGGCTCTTCTGCGGTGTGACAGTTTGTTAGCCTGGCTACAGTGGTGAAAAGAAACCTAGTGTGCTTCCTGCCGATGGTGGGGTGGTTAAGGCGGCAGCACACATGCCAGGCTCCATGCGCAGCCCGCTGCAGTGTTGTGAGTCCGAATCCCGGCTCTGACAATTTAAATTTACTGCATTACTTCCCTTCTCTTTCATTCCCTTTTTCAAACTAAACTGTTCTATCTAATGATGTCTACGGGTCAAAAAGTTGGCCGATTTTTAGGGATTCTTCTGTGTGGGGGCAACAAAATGGTCTTTCTAATTGATTTAAATAGAAAAACTAGGATTAACAAACCAAACTAATACATAAAACTAAATGTATGTCCAAGTGTTTTTCTGCTAGACCTTTGTTATTTTCAGGCATTCATTCAGAAAGTGGAGCAGAGGAAGCTGCTGCTGGACCTGGCTGTGTCCTTCTACACACACACTAAAGAGGTACTACTAAAACTAACACAACTACTACCATGATTATTCCAAGATTGAACCACTGCGTTTTTTGTGTGTAAATCTTGTGCCAGCGTGCTCTTACTCCTGTGAAGAGCTCTTAAACACAGAACAACCACTCCTACAGCTCTAGTCATCGTTTTTTAGCGTCTGCTGCAGATTTAGCTCTTTTTGCCCAGAAAAGCGAGACGTTGCATACAAAAAAAGCCAGCGGGGGCTCTCGTGCGCCTCCAAGTATGCGGTGCATGTACGTCCTTACCTGGTATTTTCCTCTCCAGCGTTCGCTTACTCAGCAAGAAGATGGATGAACTGGCACTGCTTATGAGACAGAACAGAGACTTTTCTTTGTCTCCTGTTTTGTGCTTCACAGAGATGTTGCTCAACAAGTCAGTCCAGGACTGGGAGGTGCATTTGGAGGGCTTCCAGCTCCACCGCATGGACAGACAGAGGGAATTCTCTGGGGAAAAACAAGAGGCAGAGGCTTTTCTTGACCAGAGACCATAACATGTTGGATCATTGTTACATAACTCTCAGTAAGACCTTTCACGTTGTGGCCCGTGCTGCCCTGGGCTTCTCAGATCATGCCATGGTTCACCTGGTCTGTACCGACAGAGGTTAAAGCTCTCCAAACCTGTAGTGAGGACTTCTAAGAAGTGGTCCAGCGAGGCAGTGGAGGAACTACGCACTTTTGTGAACATTACAGACTGGGAGGTTGTCAGAGCTGCCACAGATAGTTTGGATGAGTACACAGAGATTGTGACATGATACATTTGATTCTGTGAGGACAGCATTATGCCTACACACACCAGGGTGAGTTATTACATGACAAGCCCTGGTTCACATCCAAACTGAGGCAGTTAAGGCAGCAGAAGGAGGCAGCGCACAGAGAAAGCTACAAAGGTGCGAAGTATGGATTTAGCAGGGAGGTGTTGAGAGCTAGATCACATCACAATAATCGTCTAGAGCAGCAGTTCTCCTCAGTGTGGAGAGGGCTCTGGCTTCTCACCAATTACAAATCCAGGGCCCCCCATGCTGCTGATGACAAGAAACTGGCTGATCAACTAGTCTTCTATTAGTCTAATAGTTTTCTATTCAAGATTTGATCAAGAAGGCCCAACAGATTATAAGCCAAACTACCAGTGCAGATGATGGTGCAGTTTTACACAGCCTTTACTGAGTCCATCCTCACCTCCTCCATCACCTCCTCCATCACCGTGTGGTACACTGGAGTCACAGCCAGGGACAAACAGAGACTACAGCACATTTTGCCTCTGCTGTGAAGGTGATCGGCTGCAGACTTCCATCTCTGCAGGACCTGTACGTCTCCAGGACTCTGGGACGAGCAGGTCTGATCACAGCCGACCCTTCTCACCCTGGACACAAACTATTTGAGCCACTCCCCTCAAGCAGGAGGCCACTCCCCTCAAGCAGGAGGCCACTCCCCTCAAGCAGGAGGCTACGGTCCATCCGAACCACAACCTGCCACCACAAGAACACTTTCTAACACCTGCCACTTTAATAATTCATGTAAATACCTACTATCCACTATTTGCTCAGCCAGTTTGCACAATCTTTCTGATCCTGTTGTTGCACATATATTATATTTAAATCACTCTTATTCTACACATTTTATTTTGCATGCCCTTATTTTATTTGATCATATTTTAGTTTGTAATATGATTAATTATAAATTATGGATTATGGATGATGATGATGATGATTATATATATATATATATATATATATATATATATATATATATATTATTATGATTATTATTATTATACTAAACTGTTTTATGTTGCACCTTGATGCCAAAGCAAGTTCCCTATTTGTGAATTGTTCACCAAGCAACAACTCTTATTCTGACGACAAGAAGGGTAACGCTGCCATCTACAGGACATAAATGTGTTACTGTACTGTACTGTGTGATTAAATTATATCTTTCCTGTATATCACCTTAAGTAGTACAATATTGTAAAAAGTATTTTAAGTGTCTCGTGTTTGGTGTTTTAAGTGTAAGTACTTTGTTTGATCTGCATCATGTGTTATTGAAGCTGTTATAAATTGTTCGTTTTCAGTTGTCTGTGTGGATGGAAGGTCTCCAAAAGCAGCTCTCTTCGGAGCTCTGTCCATGTCCTGAGACTGTGGAGGCTCTACAGGCTCTGATCAGCCAGCAGCAGCAACAGCAGGCAAACACACAGGTAAACAATCATTATGAGAAATAAATTATACAGGCAACATACATGTATAGAAATAAAGGACCATTGTTTGTCCCACAATGGGCAAATTCCGTACACAGAAACACAGATTAGGAACAGAAGTGAAATAATAAAAACGTAAAAAAATATGTTGGTAAAATACATACATTGCAATTGTTCATATAAGAATAGTTGCAGACTAGTTCTATCAGGGTTCCCCACTTCCAGGAAACTTTACCAAATAAGATTTAGGCTATGGCTATACCCAAATTACATTTTCATCCATCTGATCTATTTTTCCTTGTAGTCTGTCAACAACAAAACACATTCTGTGCAAATCAAGTGGAAAATCCTGTGTATTGGCGGATTTCAGATGAGGTTTTTGGTCATCTGGTGGTATAAAATGTGGGCAAAATTCATGTTAAAGGGGCTTTGTGCAGTTATTTCTACCTGTTTTACCTTTTTTCATCTTCATTCATGCTGATGTGTTGACTGAACCTATCACTCCCCACCATGACTGCCACTTTTTTCTGTTTTAGTCTGATTTAGTAAACTAAGCTTTGCATGTATTTAAAACAATTGTAGGTAGTGGTAGTAAAAGTACTGCTTGAATTTTAAACTCTTAACTCTTCCTCATTCTAACCCAGATTAACTTTACCCTGTTTTATTTCTAACCCAGACTAATTTAAACTCTAACCCTGGCTCTCACAGGAGGCCGCCATGAGTGTGATCCGAGAAGGAGAAGACCTCATTCTACAGCTCAGGTACTAACACTGTGTGGATGATGTGGGTTGGACTCTAGATCTCTCAGTGGTTACTGTGGCAGAGTGGTTAACCTGGAGGCCGAGTTGGTTTCAGCAGTTTGTGTGTTTTTTGTTTGTTTCAGGCCTCAGGGCAGTTCCGTGGTCCATGTGGAAACAGTGCTGCAGCAGTTGGAGGAGGCTCATGTTCAGCTGGAGGAGCTGTTCCACCAAAGAAAGATGCGCATCGACGTGTTTCTGCAGCTCAGGATCCTGCACCAGTGCACGCTCGAGGTACAAGTACCGCAAATACTACAACTACTCCACTGGGGGGTGGTCAGACAAATCAAGGCAATCAGTGATTGGCCATTCAAATCTAAAATGACTGTGTGCCACAACTACATGAACCACATGAATTGTTCTAAAATATATCCAGATAAGCCTGTTTTCCCCTCACTTCTGCTGCTGAAGCTTGACTGAATTCACAGTGTCTTTTAGTGGCCCCTACAGGCCACTGGGCAGTACTGTGTGGGAAGCATGATTCTTATTTTCCCGCAGCAGCTCAGTCTGTGACCGTGTTCAGATGCCCGTTCATGCTTCGCTCTCTAACATTTTAGAACCAGAGCAGAACGCAGCTTCTTTTAGAGGCCTGTGCTTGTGCTCTGAGGACCACACAGCCTCAAACCCATGGATCTAGTCTCAAACCACGCTGAATAAACCTGTGTGGGAACCTGTTTGCTCGTTTAGACCTGGTATACTCCTAGTTTAGTCCAGCTTTCCACGCTGATTTAGACCCTAGTTTAGAATGGATTTAGTTCTTTCTTCAGTCCTAATAAAGTTCTGTTTAGACACTGCTTCTGTCCTTGTTTGGTCCTATCTTTGTCCTGGTTTAGACCTGGTTTATTCTTGTATAAAGTGATTCATACCTGTTTATATCTCCAGGTGATGAGCGAGATGGACGCATGGAAGCAGGACCTCCAAAAACAGTCTCAGGACTTCTCCACAGAAAAATCCCGGGCCTCGGATCAGAATCAGGACAAACTGGGTCTGAGTGGGTCCAGACTGAACGAAGCAAGTCCAGAGGCTTTGACCCTGGCCCAGCAGAGAATCCACAGGTGGGACATGCAACCTAAATAACAATAACAACAGCTATTAAGTATAATAAACAATGCTTGAAAGAACACAAATCCAGCTCACTATATTATACTGTATCTTAACTTTAAAACCTAAAAAAAGCCTTTAGTTTTCCTCTTGAAGCCATTTCTTGACACGGGTCCTACTTAATCATTTCATACAAGAAAAAAATGTGGGTCTTGTTTTTGATCATTTACCCATTTCCTCAACATGGATACAAAAATGGCTACCCATGTGTAAAAAAAAATGTCACGTGCCAAAAAAGAAAATAAAAATGCTATATTTCCCATATAAATAATGCAACGTGATATAAGATAAGATAAGATATTCCTTTATTGTCCCACATGGGGAAATTTCATTGGTGCAACGCAGGTAGATACAGAGGTAGATACAGAAGAACAGATCACTTATAGGAAGTCTGAAAAACACTTTCAGTAGAAGATCTCCTATAAATAAATAAAAACTCCCATAGACAAATAAATAAATAAATATAAGTTTGTAAATGAAAGACGGACCAAAAATAACCTGGAGCGTACTTTTGATCATCTTTTAATTTTGGTGTTTAGAAAATTTAGAAAATCAGACTCTTCCTCCTGAAGGTATTTCAAACATTTGAGGTCCCATAGGAACACACAGGTTTCATGAGCTCCCTGACATCCATGTGGAATAACAATGTCACCATTCTTACACTGCAAGGCAATAGAAAATTACATTTATTTATTTTGTCCTTGTTCCCAGGAAACCCAAAAATACTTTTACACAATTCATAAAATCAAGTGCAAATTCTGTGAATAAAAAGTAGGTGGAACAAATGCAAAATACTAAAAACTAAAAATACATAGGAGTAAAGTGAGGATGCATTGCTAAAAAGAATATAATTTAAGTGGCAATCCAAAAACCAGAAACTGGTTCCAGGAGGGTCTGAAGGTTAAAGATGCACTGGGTAACTTCTCTGATTAGTCCGCCACCTGCTTGTTATTGGTTTGCAAGGAAAGCGCCACGCATACGCATTAAACATATCATTCATTTATTAAATTACCTGTGCAGTCATCTGCCGATCTCCATGGAGATAAGATTATGCCAGACTGTGGAAGATTTGAAGCAAAACAATAGCATCTCCATTTAGAACGAGGTTTTGGACCAGGAAGAATATCAACATATTTCAAGGAAAAAAACTCAAATTATTATTATTATTATTATTATTATTATAGCCAATCAGAGAAGCGCCAGTCTCTGTTACCTAGTGACGGTTCAACTGTAGAAATAGCGGAGGACACCAACATAGAGTTCATGCAAATCTTTTCCTTCATCATCACTTGCTACAGAGACAGTAAGAGGCTCTTTTTCCCCAGCTCACACTGCAGAGTGACCACACTATCACGTGTGGCCTTTAGAAGCAGGATTTAATATTTCATTTTAACTGAATGAGAGCACATAGAAGGGCAGCTGATGGCACCTCATGTCTTCATGTATTTGTTTTCATTAGACAACATGACACGTCCTCCGCTTTTAGCAAATATTTCCTGAAAACACAAGCGTGTATCGCGGTCTTTCATGCAAGTTTTTTGAAAGAATAAATGCATATTAACCATAAACCTAGACAAACATCTTCTTACATTGACAAATTATTATTATTTGTTTTATTTATTTTATTACATTTTATTTGTGACAGGGACAGTGCACTTATCAGGAGAGATGCTTTGTACCATGTTGTGTCTCAGGTGCTCATTTCCACCTGGTAGTCCCTGGGCAGGCAGTTATTAAGTCGTGGCGAGCCTTTTGTACATGTTTTTAGTAGTAAGGGAAACAGGAGTACCCGGGGGAAACAGGAGTACCCGGGGGAAACAGGAGTACCCGGGGGAAACAGGAGTACCCGGAGGAAACCTACGCAGGCACAAGGAGAACATGCAAACTCCACACAGAAAGGCCCCATCGGGAATTTATCACAAGCCTGTCTTGCTGTGAACTGAATGTCCAGCTGGTGAAAAAGTAGTGCACTCAAAATTTCCCACAATGCACCTTGAAATGTTGTGTCCAGCGATGGTCATTAGACAATATAGACTACAATGCCTTGCGAGAGTTGAAAAAACAACTGCGACAGGTCTTTAACTGGTTACAACAGTGAATGAAGCAGAAGAGCTGTTTAAACACACTGTTGACTCAAGAATATGAACAAAACATTCGCAAATTTGCTAACATTAGCTACTAATCTCTGTTTGTTGTTTAATGTGAGATCCATGAGGAGAAAGTAGTGAGCTCAGTGTTCTAATCGCTCTGTGATTGAGTGCACTGTATAGTCTGCAAAATAGTGCTGGACTATGTAGTACATGAGTGGTTAGGGGACAAGTGGATG
Organism: Eucyclogobius newberryi; assembly: GCF_026437365.1. NCBI lineage: Eukaryota > Metazoa > Chordata > Actinopteri > Gobiiformes > Gobiidae > Eucyclogobius > Eucyclogobius newberryi. The sequence goes on from NW_027315723.1 coordinate 6,205,984, forward strand.
CTGCCACTCTTTCATACACCAACATACTTTGACACTGGAGGCAAAGTGGGTGAAATGTCTTGCCCAAGGACACAATGACAGTTTGCATTACCGCCCCCCTGTGGAACCTGGCATTGCAGCAATCTCTCATCCAAAGTACTAACCATCCCCATCCCTGTTTAGCTTCCAAGATCTGACAAGATCAGGCTTTGATTTAGATTTTAAAATGTTTTATTTAACCAGGAAAGTCTCATTGAGAGTAAAAACCTCTTTTCCAAGGAAGTTCTGGCCAAGAGGCAGCAACATTTAACATAGTAAAAACATACATGAACAATATAAAAATGAGAAAGACCTGAGTCAATTCCCAGTCTTTCTGCAAAATATTCCAAGCAAAAGGAGCTGAGTGTAAAAAAGGTGTTCTACACCAGCTCTTTGCGGGTAATAGGAACACAGAGCAACAGCTGATCACAAGGAATATGAGTTCTCTGTGTGACCAAAGCACAAGTGTATGGTGGCAGTAATCCAAGCAATGCCTTGTAGATAAATGTGTGCCGATGTTCTGGCCTCACTAGTGGCCAGAGAAGGCCACCCCGCTTGTAAGTACACAGTAAGTCACAGTGATGTGTCATGGCTCGACAGCTAGTAATGAACATGAGAAAAGCGTATAAACTGTGTCCACCATCTGAAGACAGGTAGAGGAAGCATTCATATAAAAATATCAACATAATCTAATAGAGATGGGAAAAAAGGTGCAGCGACAAGGTGTTTTATTACTTCAAAAGAAAAAAATATATATTATGGGGGGGAAACGTTTAAGTTTTAGTTTCTCACAAGTTTTTCTATGTGTGGTTTAAAAGTGAGAGTCATTGATCAAGACACCAAGGTATTTGTATTCATGAACCACTTCTTTAACGTTCCTTTAAAGAGTGGACACTGCTGGAACAGACTGAAGTACGAAAACAACATTAGCTAGTGAATGCTGGACAGCTACAAATGCTTTCTGCATGTTTTCAATGGCCTGAGCATGAGATGATCCATAGCAGTAAAGTACTGTGTCCTCAGCATAAAGATGCATTTTAGCATCAGAGACATTTTGAAGATAAATAGGAGGGGCCCCCAAACTGAACTCCCTTGTGGACAACAACAAAATAAGAACAAAGCCCCTCATATTTAATGAATTGAGTCCTGTTATTCAGGTCATTTCAAAACCACATGTGACTGAATGCTCTGGCAATCCTGAACAAAGTAGGGTTAGTTAGTTTGTCTGTTTGAACAGCATGGATTCTCAGATATTGTAATAACTTGTACTTGTTTCTTGCTGCAGACACATGGAGCGGCGTTTGGCCATGAACAACATGATTTATGAAGTGATTCAGCAAGGGCACGACCTCCAGCAGTACATCACTGAAGTACAGGCATCAGGTAAGGACCACACAGACTACGACAACTACATCTGCTGCTGTTATTACTACTACTATTACTACTAATACTACTACTACTACTACGACTATTACAACTATTACTACAGGATGTCAAGATTATCATTATTCTTTTTTGGCCCATGGATTTTTGTAGACAGGACAGCTTAGCATGGAATGAGGATGAGAGCGCAGGGAAGACATGCAGTAAATTGTCAGAGCCAGGATTCAAACTTATGACACTGCAGCCGGCTGCACATGGAGCCTGGCATATGTGCTGCCACCTTAACCTCTCCACCACCGAGCAGCACAGGGATGTCAAGATTAACAGTTTTTTTAATCAATTACTGCAAATATTTTATCGCTACGGTAGGTTATTTGTGAGGCTTTTGGAACCTACGGTATACCGCAGAAATGTTTCCAGGCACAAGGCAAGTCACCGGTTGCACATGTGTATGTGTGTGTATCACCTAGCACAGGCATGTCCAAATTAGGGCCCGGGGGCCAAATGCGGCCCTCAGACCAATTTTTGTTGGCCCTCCGGCTTCCTGCTATGTTGGCCCAAACAACAAAAAGTAGTACTTTTTACTGTGAAATTGGGAAAATTCAGGCATATTGATGTTATACAAACCTAATATTAATGTTCTCGATCTAATTCAAGGTGTGGAGGCTCATCGCAATTACATCAAATGCAAAGTTTTGAATGATTCACTTTGTCATTCAACAAATTTGACATTGTCAAGTTGTTTGTGGCCCTCTGTCCCGTTTAAGTTTCAAAATGCGGCCCTTGGTGAAAAAAGTTTGGACACCCCTGACCTAGCATGTCAACAAGCCCGAATTGTTTCTAATGATTGTCTGGCGTACATGTGACTGTGGATAAACACGCTGAATGACCGGTCCGTGAATAACCGGTCCGTTACACACAGAGGTCCACATTCAAACGAGTCAACTGTGCGAGCTACAGTTAGTACAGTTGTTGCTTCATGAGTTTACACTTAGCAAAGCGGGGGACCGCACTGCTGACAGACAGCAAAGTGGAGCCACAGAACACACAAGCTCAAAGAAGGAGGAGGAGAGCAAGAGAAAAGGAGGAGACAGGTAATCCTACCTGTTAACGCTGGTTTTATTCTTTACAAAAGCTGTTTGTTGTTCATGTGAGTAAAAGGAAAGACTTTCTTAAAATCTCAAGCCCCTTCCCTGAGCGTTACCAAGGAGATAATCTCACTAACAGAGTTTGGGGTAACGTGTTAGCTGTTAGCTTAGGTCTCATCTCTTCACCACAATCCCAGAGCCAGGTTTGTTTCACAGCTGCAGAGTAGAGACAGCACCAGAGAGAGTAGAGACAGCACCAGAGAGAGTAGAGACAGCACCAGAGAGAGTAGAGACAGCACCAGAGAGAGTAGAAACAGCACCAGAGAGAGTAGAGACAGCACCAGAGAGAGTAGAAACAGCACCAGAGAGAGTAGAGACAGCACCAGAGAGAGTAGAGACAGCACCAGAGAGTAGAAACAGCACCAGAGAGAGTAGAGACAGCACCAGAGAGAGTAGAGACAGCACCAGAGAGTAGAAACAGCACCAGAGAGAGTAGAGACAGCACCAGAGAGAGTAGAGACAGCACCAGAGAGTAGAAACAGCACCAGAGAGAGTAGAGACAGCACCAGAGAGAGTAGAGACAGCACCAGAGAGTAGAAACAGCACCAGAGAGAGTAGAGACAGCACCAGAGAGAGTAGAGACAGCACCAGAGAGTAGAAACAGCACCAGAGAGAGTAGAGACAGCACCAGAGAGAGTAGAGACAGCACCAGAGAGTAGAAACAGCACCAGAGAGAGTAGAGACAGCACCAGAGAGAGTAGAGACAGCACCAGAGAGTAGAAACAGCACCAGAGAGAGTAGAGACAGCACCAGAGAGAGTAGAGACAGCACCAGAGAGTAGAAACAGCACCAGAGAGAGTAGAGACAGCACCAGAGAGAGTAGAGACAGCACCAGAGAGTAGAAACAGCACCAGAGAGAGTAGAGACAGCACCAGAGAGAGTAGAGACAGCACCAGAGAGTAGAAACAGCACCAGAGAGAGTAGAGACAGCACCAGAGAGAGTAGAGACAGCACCAGAGAGTAGAAACAGCACCAGAGAGAGTAGAGACAGCACCAGAGAGAGTAGAGACAGCACCAGAGAGTAGAGACAGCACCAGAGAGAGTAGAGAGCATGCGCAGTGTGTCACTAGTGACTGGGAGTCTTGTCCTCTCGCCAAAGAGACAGAAACTTCTCCTTCATTATAACCACTATTTTGTATCTGAGGATTAAATGTAGTGTAACAGTGATGTGGTGAGTTTAATTAAATAAACGACAGAGCTAAAACAAACACGTTTTTGTGCTCTTGCCAATCCACTCATTTTGTTTTAGTGATGTTTTTCATTGCTTGAGAACAGACCTACACATGCTTATTCTATGGCATTGTATTGTGGTAATCTGTCAACATAAAATATAAATAAAGCTCAATCAAAAGCATTCACTTTGCTTGTTTATTTGCTATTTGAATGATTATGTTACTGTGTTCAGCAAAGGGATTTTCAGCAAACTAAATAGGTTATACAATAATGTTAGTTATTGGTAACGCAAAAGTACTCTAATGCGTTTGTTTATAACAAAGTAGCGCAGTAACTTAATGCGTTCGGTTTCCAGGGCAGTAACAAGGTAACTTAACTAGATATTTACAAAAGTAACACTTCCCAACACTGCTCAACCACTACATTCTAACTAAACCAGGTCAAATCTAGCCTATGCCAGAATGAAACCCGGCCAATAGCAGATGATAGCAGGTGGACAAAATCATGGTTAACATGGTCTAAACGAGGACTTGACCAGGACTAGACCAGCCTATGACCAGGACTAGACCAGCCTATGACCAGGACTAGACCAGCCTATGACCAGGACTAGACCAGCCTATGACCAGGACTGGACCAGGACTAAAGTGGACACATCTGTAGATCATGTGTGGTGTTCAGTGTGTTGGTATGTGGGGATGAGAAAGCGGGGCACGATGAGCATTTGGGGAGGAGGAAGATGGGAGGAGAAGGGGGTGTGATGGCGAGAGGAGGGGGAGGGAGGCTGGGGTTGCCGTGGAAACTGCCTCTCGTAGCTATGGAAACCCGGGTCCGTTGGATTCTCCCTCAGCATCAGCGCCACACACACACACATGGGGGTATAAGCCATGCATTAGAATGAACTGGAGCAGGGAGAGGCATGCAAATGTTTAAAGATTTATAGACCTGGTTTAGTCCTGGGTTAGTTCTGGTACAGACCGTGGTTAGTTCTGGGCTAGACCTGTTTAGGAGAGGGTCAAATTGAGCAGAGGCTGCAGAGGAGAGGGTCAGATGATTTGATTGGGATGTTAAGAGAATTCTGTGCTTTATGTTAATATTAGTTGTGACCTACAGCTCTGAGCTACATGAATCATCTGCGTTTGTTTGACTGCAACAACCTTTAGACCGTTTTTGACCTGAAGTCATCCGAATTGTTTATTTCATTCAAGTTAATTTAGATTAATATTACGATTTAAAATGTCCAGAGTATAAAATAATAATGGAAGGGCATCTGACACACCTGTAATTACCTGTGTATTCTCAGGAGTGGATCTGTCGGAGTCGGAGGGCAGTGCTCTGGCACCTCAGGTGGAAGAGCTGCAGCGCCTCCTACAGGACAAACAGAAGGAACTGCAGCAGATCGCAGACCACGCACACACACTGTTGGAGCAGCACTTGCAGATCAGGCACCTGCAGAGCCAAGTCAAACAGGTGAGAGAGACTGATTCTGACCTTGTCTTGTACTGGTTTAGATCTGGTCCGGTCCTGGTCTACGTCGGATTTAGACATTTTTCTGACCCAGTTTTGGTCTTCCTCAGGTCCTGGGGTGGATTAACGAGGGGGAAGTGATGTTGGCTTCGTGTCTGTTGAACTCCAGTTGTTTGTCAGAAGCTGAGCAGTTACAGCGAGAACATGAGCGCCTCCAGCAGTCTATCGAGGTAACTGCAACATGACAATTAAGTTATTTTATTTTGTATGCACCTTTTTGATTAATCATTCTATTGTTGAACCTGTGCTTGCAATTGAGTATAATTGAAAATGTAATTGTAATTGGTTTCATTTAAAATCATATTAGTACATCTCAAGTTCTAATTGTTTCAAAGCACTGTTGTCTTAGCGCTGCATTTGCACCTTTCTACACTGACAAACACATTTATTATCTCTTATTATCACATTTATTGTCGCCTTGGCCAGAGCTCAGAGAATATGTGGGTTGATGTTTAAAGACGCTACTTTATTCAGCTTTGTACAAAAGATTGATCTAAAATTATACTGAATCAAATTTGGCAGCAATTGAGTATTTTTTTAGCCATCTAACTGTGCTTTTACTGGAGTGCAACATTTCAGTACTATTTCCACCTGCTTTTTACGGTGTTGGTGCTTTCAGGGCCTGCTCCATGCCGACTCCCTCCAGAGAACCCACCAGGTGGCGCTGGCGCTGCAGCAGAGGGCAGAACTGCTCGTCCGGTATGCTCTGAATTGTCACACTCATAGTAGATACGTATTAGTGATGGGAAAATTCACGGCTCATGCATGTGTGATACAAGTGCAGAAAAGGGACTTTCTATTTTTGTCTCAGATACTCCCAAGATTAATCCAAAACTGATGCTGCTAATGCTATCGCTAATGCCCAGAACAGTTGAAACACCGATTTAGACGATCACACAGGAGGCTTTATCCACCTAAAACATTAGTACTGATAGACATAGTACCTGTATTTGTTTTACCTCTTTATTGTTTTCACTGACCCTTAAAGGGAAATCCAAACTTTGGTCAAATCGGCAGCGAAGCAGGGCTGATGCTTCTGTTTACATGCATCTTAAGTGGCCATGCCAAAACTCCTCCATAATTCGTTTAAGTAGGCCTATTTTTTTTACTGGCAATAATTCAATAATTTACTGAGCCAAACATCTATGTTTATAAAGGCACAGCATCAGACCAAACTCTTTGTATGATTGAAAAAAAGAAAACTAATAAGACTTCTCTTGTCAGCTTGAGATAGGTATCGTATCGGTATCGGAGTTAATGTTAAAAAATTGGAACTGAAGCCAAAAAAAAACAGTGTTGTGTGAACCGTGATGCATTGTGATTTGGGGTTAGTTCAAATCAAATTGCATCGTTGGTTGTTAGATATGGTTAAATATCTCAAATGCATCGGTTTGCAGCAAGTGTTATCGAGGTGCATATCGTATCGGACAGATATCTGAGATTCCCATCACGTGTAGATCAATCAATATGTATAGATTTACAAAGAGCACTCCACTCTGACTGGTCTGTGACTCCTCAGGTCGGGACACTACGACCCAGATGCAGTGAGAGCCTGTGCCCAAACTGTGGCGCTGCACTGGCAGACTTTAATGTTGCGGATCGAAGACAGACTGAAATTGGTGAACGCTTCAGCTGCTTTCTACAGGACGTCCCAGCAGGTACCAGCCCACGTGCAGAACATGACCAAGTCTGACAATGGCAACGGTAGAAAGGCCGATTATCGCTTCGTACGTCCAAAGATCGTTTTTTTTTTTTTTTTTTTTTTAATTTTAAAATTAAAAATTAAATTCTTTTCTACATTTCCCTCAGTGAACTTGAATCTACCTTCAAGAAAGATAATTCAGGACTCCTGGATTATCTTTCTTGAAGGTAGATTGACCCTTAACCTTTTCATCAGTCTTCCAGCAGTAACTACCAATACTTGTAAGATTTGCTGTTTAATATTGATATAATACTAGTTTTAATATGTTGCTTCTCTACACAGTCATGAAGTGAAGGAAACGGTTCAAATACATTTTTCATTTTGAATAACATTAACCCCCGGATCGAATCGAAATCGGATCGAATCAGAAATCAGATCGAAATCGGAGCGAATCGGATGGAATCTGAGAAAACGGAAAAAATCGATTTTGAAACGTAAAAATCGGAATCAAATCGATTCTTGAAATTTGAATCGAAACCCAGCTCTACCAGAGTCTTGTTCTGGTTTAACATTTCGTTCAACATAATCTTGTTTTCAGGTGTGTGGTGTACTGGAAAGCCTGGAGCAGGAGTACAGACGAGAGGAGGACTGGTGTGGTTCTGGAGAGAGACAGCCAGAGCAGCTGCTGCCTCTGATCAACAAGCACATGGAGCAGAAGGAGGCCTTCCTTAAGGTACTCACTGTCTGTGTACACTGTTTGGGCTGCATGCTGATGTGTACATATACTGTAGGCATGTACTCTGGCGCGGAGGAACGCTGAGGTGTTTCTGAAGTACATCCACCGGAACAGTGTCACCATGGCGACCATCTCTGGGCACAATATCAGCGTCACTGGAGCAACAGAGGTCACTGGGGGTCACTCCAGGGTCCCCGAGCAGCAGGTCAAAGGTCAGGACAACATATCAAATGTGTTTATCATTTTAAATGCTTACACACTATATGGATGAACTCACATTCATTCTCTGACATGCTCCTATAAGCTTTTTTTTTATTGAAAACAGTGTATTTATGTAATGGGGTTTTTAAATATCAGATATAGCTGAAGCCCTCGTTTTATCAGTATCTTATCCACTTTTGTTTGGATAATAAGTTAAGCTTGTCAAGTAAAAGCCAAAACACACCGGGACGCTTTGCTGCGCAGCAAACTAGACGCCTAGCACCTGCTCGTCTCCCTCGCTCTCTCATGCACAGAAAACTCGTCATTTATTAATAGCCTGCTCAAACCAATGTCCTTCCATATGCATATTAAAATCATATTTAAATTGTCCCCAAGTTTGCAAGCCTTTTTAAGCGCAGCGTTCAGTGTTCAGTGTTCAGCCGTGTGCTTGACACTCATCAAATGACATTGCTTTGGAGTGCGTTGGCTTTAAAGGAATGACAGAGGATTTTTTTTGCTGATTTGAGAACTCAAGCGACTGTTAATCCCTTTTTTTCAAATGCGCATCTGCACACTCACCACACTCACCTCACCCTCCTTTTGTTTCCAAGAGGCCGCCTACCATCAAACCTCATGGGAAATCACGCAACAGCCCCGCTGCAACACGTGCGTTTATGGGATGGCAATAGCCGACCACATAAATGTATCTTTCATGTTTACAGAAATTACAAAAATATATTGAATTGAATGTTGAATGTTGAGAGCCTGTCTGAGCTCAAGGAGAATCATACGTTCAATGAGAGAGTCGAGTGGAGTAAGGTCAGAGACAGCAATCTAAAAGTGACATGTCTGTGTAATCCCTCATTCTTCCAGGTAGATTTCATAGTAGTTTAGTCCTGGTTTCAGCCTGAATCTTGTTATGTTAAGTGAAACATCGTGTATGTTCTCATAGGGATCCTGAGTGAGCTGCTGCAGCGGGAAAACAGAGTGCTTCACTTCTGGACGTTAAAGAAGCGACGCCTGGATCAGTGTCAGCAGTTCCTCATGTTCCAGTCCCACGCTCAGCAGGTCACATAAACACATTCATTATCATTTAACACTAATAATGTACGCAGTCTAACTCCTCACTTGACTGAGCAGGCGCTGGATTGGCTGGCGCAGTCAGGTGACCATTTCCTTGCCACGCACACCTCACCTGGAGCCAACATGTCCGAGACCCAAGCGCTTCTGAACCAGTACCGCGAGTTCTGCATCTCTGCCAAGGTGCAGTTCACAAAAGTTAAATTTTCAAACTGTTAACGCTTGTCTGAACCTCTGCTCTCGTCCGCAGCACACGCAGGAGAAGGTCCACCTGCTCATTCAGTTAGCTGAGAGCATGCTAGCAAAAGGTCACGCCCACCGGACCGAGCTGCGCCGCTGCGTCTCCTCTGTGGACAAAAGGTACCGCGATTTCACCGTCCGTATGGGTCAGTACCGCCACCTGCTGGAGACCGCGCTCGGGGGCTGCGCTCAGGTGAGGCTACTTCCAACATCCAAGTATAATTCCGAGATTCGTTTCTCAACTGTTCCCGTGGTCTTGTGTTCCAGGATAATAAAGATCTAGAGCTGGAACTGATCCCAAATAGCCTCTCGGACTCAGACCCAGAAGTGAACCTGTCTGATCCCAGTCACCAGATCAGCGACGAGAAGCGCCGCACGGCCCGCAAGAAGGAGTGAGTCCTGGAGCTGGAGTTAGAGCGATGCCTCTGAGCGGAACGTTAATGTGTGTTCCTGTGTGTCAGGTACATCATGGCAGAACTGCTGCAGACGGAAAGAGTCTATGTCAGGGACCTCCAGGAGTGCATCGAGGTAACAGACACAGAACTGAACCTCTCCGCACGTCTCTGTAATTCTGTAATGTTTCAGATGTGTTCACCTGTATGTTTGTAGAATAACTTGTCTGTCATACGCAATGATGGCAGAAATGTATCAACACAAGCACACAGACCATGGTAAAAACATATTTCAGGGAATTAGCATAATTTAGCATTGCAATCCAAATTCTTTACATACATAGCAACAGCAATAAGCACGGACAGAGAAACAAGTAGTTGCTGCATACATTTTTCTTTCTGCAAGGAAGTCTGTATCTCTGCACCAATAGAAGGAGCTCAACGCAATCAAACAGTGGGTGGTGTTTGTCATCTATGATCTTATAACTGAGGCAATGAACTGCTTTTCTGTAATATAAGCAGAGCTGCATTTGTGATTGGCCTGGGATTGTTTCACGACTCTGCTAGGTTTGGCTTTGTTTTGAATAGTTAAGTGATCAAACCAAGAGATTATTATTATTATTAGTACACTCTCAATTAATTGTTCCCAAATATTTGAATGAGTTCACTTATTCCACTTCCTGTTGCTTTTGTGACACTTTTGACAAGTGAAGCACATTTCTTTAGTCTTGTTCATGTTGTTTAGCTGAAGAAGACTGTCCTCAAACCATTCCATATGCTCAGTTGTAGAGTTTACGTATTGAGTGACTGAGTGAACATTTGTGAGACACTGAGACAAAAGTCATGTTGTCTGCGTATTGAATCAGTGTTAGGTGTAGTTGTCGAATCTTATTTCACAGTTTGTGATGTTTCAGACGGACCTGTATCCTCATATTTCTCACCTGCGTCTTTGTGATTTTTCAGACATACCTGTGGGAGATGACGAGTGGCGCTGAGGATGTTCCTTCTGGACTCTGTAACAAAGATGATGTTGTGTTCGGAAACATCCAGGACATTTACGAGTTCCACAACAGGTTTGCATTTAGCACTGGTTTAGACCTGGTTCAGACCTGGTTTAGACTTGGTTCAGACCTGGTTTAGACTTGGTTCAGACCTGGTTTAGACCTGGTTCAGACCTGGTTTAGACTTGGTTCAGACCTGGTTTAGACCTGGTTCAGACCTGGTTTAGACTTGGTTCAGACCTGGTTTAGACTTGGTTCAGACCTGGTTTAGACTTGGTTCAGACCTGGTTTAGACTTGGTTCAGACCTGGTTTAGACCTGGTTCAGACCTGGTTTAGACTTGGTTCAGACCTGGTTTAGACTTGGTTCAGACCTGGTTTAGACCTGGTTTAGACTTGGTTCAGACCTGGTTTAGACCTGGTTCAGACCTGGTTTAGACTTGGTTCAGACCTGGTTTAGACTTGGTTCAGACCTGGTTTAGACTTGGTTCAGACCTGGTTTAGACTTGGTTCAGACCTGGTTTAGACTTGGTTCAGACCTGGTTTAGACCTGGTTCAGACCTGGTTTAGACTTGGTTCAGACCTGGTTTAGACTTGGTTCAGACCTGGTTTAGACCTGGTTTAGACTTGGTTCAGACCTGGTTTAGACTTGGTTCAGACCTGGTTTAGACCTGGTTCAGACCTGGTTTAGACTTGGTTCAGACCTGGTTTAGACCTGGTTCAGACCTGGTTTAGACTTGGTTCAGACCTGGTTTAGACCTGGTTCAGACCTGGTTTAGACTTGGTTCAGACCTGGTTTAGACTTGGTTCAGACCTGGTTTAGACCTGGTTCAGACCTGGTTTAGACTTGGTTCAGACCTGGTTTAGACTTGGTTCAGACCTGGTTTAGACCTGGTTTAGACTTGGTTCAGACCTGGTTTAGACTTGGTTCAGACCTGGTTTAGACCTGGTTCAGACCTGGTTTAGACTTGGTTCAGACCTGGTTTAGACCTGGTTCAGACCTGGTTTAGACTTGGTTCAGACCTGGTTTAGACCTGGTTCAGACCTGGTTTAGACTTGGTTCAGACCTGGTCTTGAGATCAGGCTGAGGTGGTTTGAAAATACCTCGTTCGTTTCTCTTTGCAGTATTTTCCTGAAAGAACTTGAGAACTACGAGCAGCTCCCAGAAGATGTCGGCCATTGCTTCGTCACATGGGTGAGCTATCAACCAATCAGAAGCCTCTGTTACAGATTCACATAAACTTCACCACCTGATTAGTTATTGTTCTGTGTCCTTTTAGGCGGATAAGTTCCACATGTACGTGACCTACTGCCGCAACAAGCCCGACTCCAGCCTCCTCATCCAACAACACGGAACTGCTTTCTTTGAGGTACCACTACATGTACTTGTATTAGTGATTAAGTCTGGTTTGAATCCTGATGTAGCCCTGGTTTAGTTATTTGTTTTTGACAGTGTTAAGCCCTGGTTTATACCTGGTTAAGTCTTAACATTTCTTGGTATTTTCAGGAGGTACAGAGGAGACATGGTTTGGCCAACTCTGTATCTTCAGCTCTGATCAAACCAGTTCAGAGGATCACAAAGTACCAGCTACTTCTCAAGGTACTACTTAAACTACTACTACTAATACTACTACTATGATTACTAATATTACTTCTGCTTTATGTCTAATGTATTCCTTAGGAACTGTTGGCATGCTGTGAAGAGGGGAAAGGAGAGATTAAAGAAGGACTGGATGTGATGCTCAGTGTTCCCAAAAGAGCCAACGATGCCATGCACGTGAGCATGTTAGAAGGTACTACTTCTATTCTACAACAATGATTACTACAAGTACTACCACTAATACTACTAAAACTACTGGCTCCTATTATTGGTGAGATATAAGGAGCAAGCAATATACCTGTCCCTATGAACAGGTGTTGAAAATTAGCTCTGTGCTAGAACACTTAAACAATGCATTGGGTGTCAACCAGTTTAAAGGAAAAAGGGAGAATTTTTGGATTTTCACAATCTGAGTCTCATTTCCTTGTGGCGTGGACAGCCGAGTAGTTCTCCCACATGTCAATCATCCCTAGCGTCCTACTGCACACATGTGTGTACACGTGTAGCTGCTGTGTGCTTCCGCACGTGGTTTGATGGTAGGTGGCGTCTTGGAAACAACAGGCGGGTGGGGGCTGAGTGCGCGCATGCACATTTAAAAAAAAGGGTTGCTTGAGTTCTCAACTCGGCAAAAAATCCTCTATTATTCCTTTAATTGTTATGTAAAAAAAAAAGTGATAATTTTGTCCTTGAAGTTTATGTATTGGAAGCAGTGGTGGAAAAAGTACTTAAATTCAATAAGTATACTGGTCTGAAAAAAAAGTAAAGTAAAGTAACAAGCCTGTTTTTATAATGTGAGAAGTAGAAAGTACAGATACGGGTAATGTGAAGGAGTAACAGAAATTGTAATACTAAAAAAATCTTCTTAAGTACATTAACAAAGTACAAATACTTTGTTACTTGCCACCTCTGGTTGGGAGTAGGAAACATTGCTAAGGATTTGAGCTTGTAGTTTCTAACATTGTAGTATCTTGACAGCTGTGCCTTGACATGATCAGATCCTGGTTCAGCTGTGGGTTTGTCTTGGTTAAGTCCTGTTTTAAACCTGATTTATTCAGCACAAGTCGGGAAAATCGGGGAACTCGACTTCAACACCTGACGTCACCTCCTGTGTGGAGACACATTTGAGCTCTTTGACTCAACATTAACATTTTTAAGTGTTTACTGTCCCTTGTCTGCGGATAAGAGCAACATATTTGTGCAAAAAGACCCGACACTTCTGAAATTGACATGTAACGTTAGAAAACATCCTTGTAACGTTTATCATTGGAAAAATCTAACAACTACAAACTTACTGATTAGCTCTATTAAACGCTGGACTCAGTGATTTTATTACTATCGCATCAAAATTCCAACATTCCAAGATAAAAAGCACATGAATGCAAACAAGTCGGAACCTCAACTTCTCATTTAAAAATCCGGAGTTCCCAAGGGACCACTTTAACGCAGCAGGTGCTTTAGATCTACTTTAGTCCTGGTATAGTTCTGGCCTAACAAGCCAGTCATTTTTACATTTTGTTCAAATGCAGAAGGGTCTCTAGTAAGGGGCCGTTAAAAAAAACTCCTAATTTGGGACAATCCAACCATATACACTTAATTTGTGGCATGTAATCCACAATACACCGCACAAGCAGTCTGGAGCGGAAAAGCATGCAAAGTGCCTTATGCAGGCACTGCTACTTCAGAGTGTGCAGACAGAACACCAAAGCCGCTCGACAGCCCAAAATACTCTTCAAGCGTTTTGTTTTTTTCACCCTTGAGGCTTGCGCAGTGAAGTGGCTTTCAGTTAAAATACATGGAAATATGTCTGTTTGTATTGGTGTATTTTGATGACTTGAACAACACTAAACATCCATCATGCATTGATTGAACACCAGAAGGAAAACTGGCTTGGACTAACAGATTCATTTGACGGATTGTGGCCCTCAGAGGCAACTGTTGTTGTGATTTTGGGCGTTACAAAAATAAATTGAATTGAATTGACTACATTCACTCTCCGTGTGTCATCGCTCCACTCTCAGCGAGGGAACTTGGCTGCCAAGGGCGCTTGGGTTTCATTGCCTCTTGCGTTTTGTTTTTGGGCGTAAGACGTCTCCTCTGAATAATCTCATAGCATTCAGAACAAAACATATACATTTCGTGTTAACCTAAGTTACATAAGAGTTTAGTGTGTCTCTTCCTCCTGCACAGGTCCGCTTCATTTCTAAGTCCTATGCTAATTCTTTCCTCTTTTTTACATGTAAGCCACCATGTCTGTTCAGAAACAAACAAACAAACAAACCCTGCGTTTCTCTTATTGGTTAATTCGCCTGTCAATCACACCCCTTTGAAATTGGGATGAAATGGAAAATTCCAGACCAAAACATCTCAGTAAAGTATGAGTAAAAACGTGTGGTCTTGGCTGTTGGACCTGATTGCTGCTTTATTGCTGGGTTAGATCTTCTGCTCTCACTTATGTGTTTCCCTTGGTAAGGTCTGGAGGAGGGTTTGGAGGTCCAGGGGGAGCTGCTCCTTCAGGACTCATTCTTAGTCTGGGAACCCAAGTCTCTGATCCGGAAAGGCCGAGACCGACACCTGTTTCTATTTGAACTGTCGTTGATCTTCAGTAAGGAGATGAAGGACTCGTCTGGACGTACCAAGTACCTGTACAAGAGCAGACTACGGGTAAAGTACTACATATACTACTACTACTACTACTGCTGCTGCTGCAAACTAGTAGGAAAACTAGTGTTCAATTTCTTCTTTGTCTCTTGTGTCAGACGTCGGAACTGGGGGTGACGGAGCACATTGAAGGAGACCCCTGTAAGTTTGCTCTGTGGGTCGGAAGAACTCCAACTTCAGATAACAAGACTGTGCTCAAGGTACTCGCACTACTGCAAACACTACTACTTCTACTATTACAACTTAAATAAGTACTTAAAGGTGGAATGGACGATTTTTTCCAGCAAATTTTTTATCATATTTCCTCGTGGCGTGGATAAATCATTTGTCCTGCCACGTATCAATCATAAAACGCACCTACCGCTCACCTGCAGCCGCGTGCGGTTCGTCCCCACGTTTCCATATCTATCATAATATAGTTCCCTCAGTGTACGGGGCAAAATGAAGACGGAGAAAGACAGTTCGAGCTGACTCAGAAGTGGACAGAAATCTACGGGAGACGAGCGATGCGATGCGCTCCGTTGCGCTAATAAACAAACGCACGTGTGTGTTGTATCAGTCCGCACGGGGGAGTGGCATGTGCACTTCATCCTGAGTTCTCAAATCGCCGAAAAATCGTCCATTGCGCCTTTAAGAGCTGTCCTAGTATACAGTGCATCCTGAAGTATTCATTTTCCCCATTTTGTTATGTTAAAAGCCTTATTCCAAAAAGGATTACATGCCTCAAAATTCTCCAAACAATACCCCATAATGAAGGTTGCTAAAATATTTGCAAATATATAAAAAACAAAAAAAGCCCTTGAACATAAATATTCACTACGTTTGTCATGGTGACAAACCTTTAGATGCTTCTACAACTTGAGTCCGCCTGTGATAAATTGATTGGACATGATTTGGAAAAGAATAAACCTGTCTATATTCACTTTACTCCAGAAGCCGGTCTGGGCGCCGCCATTTTAACGTAATCCTTCTTTCGGTTGTATTAGCTATCATAGGGTTACCAACCTTGAGAGAAAATAAGTTCTACACAGACTACAAAGCCCTTTTTGGGCCGCCCAGGGAATCAGCGCAGTGTTGACTTGTTGGTCACATGAACATTGGACATTTTAAACAAACACACATCTACTTTATAGCATATTTTAGTGGCAACACTTTTCCCTCAGTCGCCATTTAAACCAATGGAATTCCCATTGCTGCTCGGTGGTTGATTGGTTAAGGCACAGCACATGTATGTATGTGTATATAAAGGCGCTGGCCCCGCTGGCAGGGAAAAGAAGAGGGCCTTCAGGTCAGGGAAAAAGGAGGAGCTGAGGACTGTGCAGAAGGAGCTGAGGAGGAAGATCAGGCAGGCGGAAGCCGGCTACAAGAGGAGGATGGAGGAGCAGCTGCAGCAGAAGAACATTCAGGGAGTGTGGAGGAGCCCGAAAACCATCTCATGCTTCAAAGTCCCCCCTGCCCAGACGGAGGGGGACCTACAGTGGGTGAATGAGCTGAATTCTCACTTCCTGAGGTTTGATCAATCGCCCACCCCTCCCCCTGCACAGCTGCATGCTCCCTCTTCCACAGCTGGACAATGCCCTGCATCCGTTCCTCTTCACTTCTCTGCCCCGGCCCATCAGCTCCCCACTTCACCTGGACTCACCCATCCGCCCAGCACACGGTCCCCCTGCCAACCACTGACTGTCACAGCAGCACAAGTGAGGAGTGAGCTGAAGAGGATTAAAGTGAGGAAGGCAGCAGGACCTGATGGCATCAGCCCCAGGCTCCTTAAGTCCTGCGCAGATGAACTGTGTGGAGTTATGGAGCATGTCTTCAACATGAGCCTGAAGCTGAGGGTGGTACCACAGGTCTGGAAGACCTCCTGTCTGGTACCTGTGCCTAAGACACCGCGCCCCAAAGACCTCAACAGCTTCAGGCCGGTGGCTCTCACGTCCCACCTGATGAAGACACTGGAGCGGCTGGAAGACAAAGGAGATGGTGGTGGACTTCCACTGACGCCACCCCACTGCCCCCTCACCAGTGAACATCCAGGGACGGGACATTGAGAGAGTGACTCATACAAGTACCTGGGTGTTCATCTGAACCACAAACTGGACTGGACTCATAACACAGACGCACTGTACAGGAAGAGCCAGAGTCGGCTCTACCTCCTGAGGAGACTCAGGTCTTTTGGAGTGACAGGGCCACTCCTGAAGACCTTCTACGACTCTGTGGTGGCATCAGCCCTCCTGTATGGTGTGGCCTGCTGGAGCAGCAGCATCACAGAAAGGGAGAGGAAGAAACTGGACAAAGTCATCAAGATGTCCAGCTCCGTCCTGGGCTGTGCTCTGGACTCGGTGCAGGAGGTGGGGGACAGGAGGGTCCTGGCTAGATTCACATCTATGCTGGACCATGAGTGTCACCCCCTGCAGGACACTCTCTCCGCTCTGGAGAGCAGCTTCAGTGAGAGACTGATCCACCCTCGATGTGTGAAGGAAAGGTTTCACAGGTCTTTCCTTCTGCTGCTGTCAGACTGTATAACAAACACTGTTAGTCCTGAACATGTGTAATACCGTCATATTCATGTGCAATTACTGTCGTACTCACATACAATAATGTCACATTCATGTGTATATAACTGATGTAAATAGAGTCTTTATTTTACCATTATTATTAGTATTATCTTGTTTTACGCTAGCTGTTTTTATTTTAATTTATCTTTATCTTTTCCCTCCATTCCTTATTAAGAAATGAGAGGTTTTGTCTATAGGAGTTTTTGTTTATAAGAGTTTTGTTTATAAGAGTTCTTCTATTAAGAGTGTTTTTTAAACTTCCTATAAGTTATCTGTCCTTTTCCTCTGTATCTACCTGCGTTGCAACAATGTAATTTTCCCATGTGTTGACAATAAAGGAATATCTTATCTTAGTGCAGTGTTGTGTGTTCGAATCTTGACTTACTACCTTCCCTCCCATCCCCATTTCACACTGTTCTCTAAAGCATACAAGCCACAAAATCTTTTTTTTTAAATTAGAAAATAAACCAACGGAATTTCCGCTGGGCTGATTTCAATGGAAGGGGCGATCACGTGGGAAAAGAGGGAAAAGTGGAGGGGGCAATAATAATAATAAGGTCAATAATAATACAATTAACAGCATGTCAGAGCACAAAGACATGAAGTCCAAGGAATTGTCTGTAGAGCTCCAAGACAGGATTGTATCAAGGCACAGATCTGGGGAAGGGACAGAAAAAGATTCTGCAGCATCGAAGGCTCTTATGAGCACAGTGGCCTCCATCATCTGTAAATGGAAAAAGTTTGAAACAACCAAGACTCTTCCTAGAGCTGAGCCCGACCAAACTGAGCAATCAGGGGAGAAGGGCCTTAGTCAGGGAGGTGACCAAGGACCCGATGGTCTCTCAGACAGATCTCCAGCTTGTCTCTGTGACGGAGAAGAACCTTCCAGAAGAACAGCCATCTCTGCAGCACCAATCAGGCCTGTGTGGTGGAGTGGCCAGACAGAAGCCTCAGTAAAAGGCACATGACAACCTGCCTGGAGTCTGCAAAAAAGCACCCGAAGGACTCAGACAATGAGAAACACAAATCTCTGGTTTGATGAAACAAAGATTGAACTCTTTGTCTTGAATAGTGAGCATCATGTTTGGAGGAAACCAGACACTGCTCATGACCTGGACAGTTCCATATCTACAGTGAAACATGCTGGTGGCAGCATCACGCTGCATAACAGAAAGATGATTGCAGCAGTGTACAGAGAAATATTTGAAGAAAAGCTGCTCAAGAGCGCTCTGGACCTCAGACTAGGGTGAAGGTTCATCTTCCAACAAGACAATGACCAGAAGCACACAGTCTGGATAACAAAAGAGTGGCAACAGGACAACTCTGTGAATGTCCTTGAGTGGCCCAGCACCCAGACTTGAACCCAACTAAACATCTCTGGAGAGATCTGAAAATGGCTGTGAACCGATGCTCACCAACCAAACCTATTGGAGCTTCTCCAAAGAAAACTGGGAGAAACTGTCCA
Source organism: Eucyclogobius newberryi (assembly GCF_026437365.1). Lineage (NCBI taxonomy): Eukaryota > Metazoa > Chordata > Actinopteri > Gobiiformes > Gobiidae > Eucyclogobius > Eucyclogobius newberryi. Next base: position 6,224,795 of record NW_027315723.1, read on the forward strand.
TAAACAGGTGTAGCAGCTTGTAGCATTATACTAAAAAGACTTAAGGCTGTAAAAAGGTGCTTTAGCAAAGCATTGAGCAAAGACTGAATAATTTCTTTGTTTTTGATTTTTAATACATTTGTAAAGACTTCAAACAACCTTCTCACATGTCATTATCGGGTATTGTTTATAGATTTTAAAAAGTACATTATATTTATATTATATATGAACATTATGTTTTGTTTTTAAGGCCACGTCTCTGGAGCTGAAGCAGGAATGGGTGCGCAGTATCAGGCAGGTCATCCAAGAGCGCAGAGGTCATTTGAGAGGAGCCTTGAGAGAGCCCATACCTCTTCCAAAGACCCCCAACCCTACGTTGGGGAGGCAGAGGAGCATCAACCGCAGGTACATATCACAGGGCGCCCCAAAAACACACCTGATTTAGCCCTGAAATCGAGTTTTCCAGAAAGAGTGAGGATTGGATGAGAATTTTACACTATTAGTCCTGCTTTTCCCGCCTTTAGTTCTGGTTTAGCTCTGCCGTGGTCTTGTCCTCATATCTTCCCTTATATATTTCCTCTTGTATTTCAGAGACACCAGTGAAGACGCAGACAGTTTGGGAGACGCTAGCTCTCAGCCCGACACGGTGTCCATCGCCTCCAGAACCTCCCAGAACACGGCTGACAGCGACAAGGTCAGAGCAACTATAACTGGATCCTTACTCTCTGCTTCCTCTGTCCTTCCTCTGTTCTTCCTCTGTCCTGCCTCCGTCCCTCCTGTGTTTCGTTCCTCCTCTGCTCCTCCTCTGTCCCTCCTCTGCTCCTCCTCTGTCCCTCCTCTGCTCCTCCTCTGTCCCTCCTCTGCTCCTCCTCTGTCCCTCCTCTGCTCCGCTTGATTTTGTGTAAGAAAAGACTTATTCTCACTATAAAAATGTGGATGAAAGGGTGGAGATTGTTGAGTGTGAGAGGATGTTGGGCAGGGTAAATAGAGGGAATGAAAGTGTTGAATGAAGAGTTTCTGTTTGTATGTGTTTGCTGTTTGACTGTTTAATGTGTAAATGTCTGAAAAGGGTTTCCTCTTCTTCTTCTTCTTCTGTTAATTTATCGTCACTGTTTTTTGTTCTTGTTTTTTTGTATATATAATATTTTAGAAATATATATTAAAAAAAATACAATAAATATTTAAAATTTGAAAACTAAACCTTCTGATAAGACTCCCTCGGCAGCTCCAATACATCCATACCATAAACTTTTACAAAAGCTCTCACTTCTGTCTGTTCTGGTAACAGACCCAGCTCGTGGTCAGCGCTCCTCAGCCGTGTACTAAACTTCGACTCTCCTTCCCTCTCCTCTAGACGCTGATGTTTAAAGCTGTCAATAAGTTCGTCCTTACTGTTTTACCGTAAAACTTCTACCGCGAGTGTACAATAAGGGTCGCTTTAGTCACATGTTGGTTTCCTATAACAAGCAGTCTGAACTGAACATGTTCACGTCTACTGCTAATGAATAGTTTAGTACAAATTACAAAAGGATTGTTTTTTATGAACAAATCTTAACGTCCCCTCAATTAATTTTGTAGCAGGTAGTTTTGAAAGTAGTCCCCCTACTGGATAACAAAATAGATGTTACTTAATATAATCTGGGGTATATTAATCGAATGCACATTTCAAAGTACGTTTCTGTACATTATGATTATAAGCTTCTTGAAATGAATGAAATGGGGCCATTATTTATTGTAGGAACACTTATAGGGCACAGTTCTTAGCTAATTCTGGCATATTCACAGAAAAGCTATGTGGTCCACATGCTGCTGATTTGTCCAAATCCTGTCAGTGTTTCTCAGTGGCGCCCCAGGCAAGAGCTCCCTCCCTGTGCTGAGCCCCGGCTCCCCACAAGCTCTGAGCTAAACTGAAGCCTAAAACTTTTGTCAAGACAACTGGCCTCATGTTGTGTTGCTTCTAAAATAATTCAATAGAAATGTGGAGAGAAATGTGTTGCAGTAATTTGCTCATCATAATGTTTGTGCTTAAGAGTAGGATTGACAAAAAAAATACTCTCCTTAGTCTTTGATTTTGCACTATACTGTTATAATAATCAGGGTGCATAATTTACATTTACACGGAGCAGCGGCTGGCAACCCTCTCTTCCTTGTGCGCTCTTAGCATTTGCCAAATACTATCTAAGATAACTATTTACTGTGTAGTGGAAGACAGGCAGATGCATGAAAAACAATTTTTAAAATAACTCTTTCAACCTTTAATATTTTTGTTTTCATTTTTGTCGCATTAGTTTTCACTTTTTTCCTAATTTTCCAATCAGAAATAAATCCGATCACTCACATCACAAGTAACTGTTCACATGACATTTCAATAATCTGATTACTCCATAAATCAGATGATGATTGGGTCTTTGGTATTCATGTGAACATAGCCAATGCTGCTGACATTTTAACTTCACTTTGAATTATGTGTTGAGGTTTCTGTGGGTAATGAGTGTGGCTGGGTGTGTTTTTGATTACTACAGTGGTTTGTAGTAGTATTTGTACTGTTGTTGTACTTCAGTAGTAATAGTAGTAGTAGTAGTAGTAGTAGTATGTGTATTTTTATGGTTGGAGGCGTCGGCTGTAACTGGAGGGTGTGTCCGAGTGTAGCTACATTACATCAGCTCTCAGTCTGGACCAGAGCATGTCACACAGGGACTTTCCTCTATTCTTTAAACTTTAGACCCTACATTCTACACTCTGCGCTCAAAACAGGTAAAATACAATTTATTTCATCATTATTTAAATTCAACTTTGGTAGATGCATGTTATATTATACATTTGTATTGATCAGGTGTAAAATAAACTCTGGAGAATCAGCCAATACTTAAAATTCACTTAGCATTCATTTTACATAGTTTTAAGTTGGTATAATAATGAGGGCATACGTTGTTTAGTATTTATTGTTCTTATGGCAATAGAAAACAAAGATCATTTCTAAGAGAATCCAGTGTATGTTGAGTAGAGCGCAGTGTAAGAACAGCTGGTTCACATTTAAAGGGACACTCCCTCAGTCCCTGTGGAGTCCGTCTGTCAAAACTATTTTCAACAAAAGCATCAGGTCTACAACTGTTTTAAAGAATAGTTGTACAGCTGTATAGGTATTATGCAAGAATAAGAATCTCATCTTCAATTGGTATTTGAGTAGGACAACTTAAAATGTATTTAAAACCAAATGTATCATTTACACATCTGATGATAGGAGAAAGTTTATGGATGCGTTTAAGTGCATGACATCAGCTCCAGCCCCGTCAAAAGCACTGTCAGGGCTGGACCTTATTGGCCAACTGTTCTGACCTGAGGGAACTTTTGTTATGTTTGCACCTTTAGACCCTTTAAAAGGTTAATAACAATTACATTTTAAATTCTGATAAAAGGCTAAAGTGAAGTGGAACATTGTATGATTTCAAAAGAAAATTTGGGATAAACTTCAGAATATAATATTACCTGTACTAAATATGAGTAATATCAGAGCTTACTATTTTATTTTACCTTATTTGTAACTAGAATTTTTATTCTTACATAAACTTGACCAACCTGTGTCCCCAGGTATGAGATTAACATGCTCAAATCAAATACAACTGTTTTCTGACCATTTTATTCTTCTTTATTCTTGATTACATCAACATTGGATCTAATAACCACATGGTTTATGTCTAATTTGGTGTTTAGGTGTTCAAGATGAATATCCAATCAGAAAGCAGAATGAGGCTAACTTGAGTCTCTCATTTGAGTTGCAAGTTCTTATGCCTAAATGCAGTTGGTTTAAACCAGTTCAATCATCAGTGCTCGTGCAGCCTCTGAAACACTTGGATCTGTCTCTATCTGAGTCCGAATTCCTCTAATTGGCAAGGAACCTGTCCGAATAATCTGTTGAGTCATGGCTAATTTAGGAAGGAGAAGGATCCTGGATGGATGGATGGATGGATGGATGTACGGGTGCACGGTGGCAAAGGCGGTTAGCGCTCTTGCCTCCCAAGAAGGAGATCATGGGTTCGATTCCCGGACCAGACCTACATCACATGATCTCTCTGGGTGGAGTCTGCATGTTCTCCCCGTGTTACCGTGGGTTCTCTCCGGGTTCTCCGGCTTCCTCCCACCGTCCAAAGACATGCATGTGTTAGGTAAAATTGGTGACTCTAAAAATTGGCCCTAGTGATTGAATGTGAGAGTGAACTGTCTGTAATGTGTTGGCCCTGCGACAAGTTGGCCACTGTCCAGGGTGTACCCCGCCTAAGGCCCGAAGTCACTGGGATAGGCTCCAGTCACCCGCAATGGATGGATGGATGGAAGGATCCTGGATGCTTCCTTTCATTGGTCCTTCTCATGTCTGACAGCTAGGGGGCACTATAGTTCTTATCACTCGTGTTACATGTCTGGATGGGACGCCTTCATAATACATTGAGTAAGGAGTTAAGATAAGATAAGATAATCCTTTGAGTTGCTAATAATATTAAACACCCTAATGTTATCTGAAATGCACCAGAATACAGAAAACTGTATGATTTTTGTTGAAGGTTTTCTGGTTTAGGCTTCCCGGACCCCACTTAGGATTGTGTTTTATGTAATATTTGCAAAATCAAATTTATATTTAAAAAATAATAACTTTGTCATTTCCAGACATCAAATCCCTATGCATTGTTTACATGTTTGAAGTGGGTTAGGGGCCTGAGGCATCACTGAGCGTGTCTGCTTAGGGCCCCCAAATGGCTTGCAGTGGCCCTGATTTGTGTACTTGTACTTGTGTTTGCAGTTATCCGGGGGCTCGGAGCAGGTGGTCGTGCTCCTGGACTTTACCACATCTCTCTCGGGAGAGCTGAGTGTGAAGTGTGGCCAGACGGTGGAGCTGTTGGAGCGGTCAGCAGAAAGACCGGGTTGGTGCCTGATCCGGACTACAGACCAACAAACTCCACCACAGGTATGTTTGCTGCTTGTACTGTTATTGCTGATAAATACTTACTCACTCCTAATCCTGAGTAAAGATGACTGACTTCAGATTTTCATCGGCTAACCTTAAGGATAATGAGCTAAAAAGATCACTTGAGTTTCTCTGTCTGAGAATAAACTCTGTGAAATAGTAAAGATGACATATATCTACATTCAAACTGAGAATTATTCAGGCCACTGCAACTGACACAGCTACTCTGATACTTTGTGGTTTGTTTCAGGAGGGTCTGGTGCCCATGAGCGCCCTCTGCTTGTCACACTCCCACAGTGCGCCCGACATGGAGGGCCTGGTTCCTCCGTCGACCGCCTCCACGTCGTCCACATCTCCTCCGGGTAGCACAGCGCCCTCTACAGCCAACGCAGGTTCAAACACAGGGCCCTCTTCAGGCGGGCCCCATACCTGCAACAGCAACGGGTCCACATCCTTGTCAGCACATAGCATGGGGAATTCGACCAGTAACTCGAGAGGTGAGGCTTTTAGAGGTTTTAAGGTCAATATTAACCTGCTGCCGCTTTTGATTAGACTCCAGATTTTCAAGACAGAACTAGCACTTGTACAGACCCTTCTATCTGAAATTTCTACCATAGAAATTCAAATTTGTTGTTAGAAAGGCTTTAAATCATTAGAATTTATTTAGATTTATTTATTAAATATGGACTTAGCATTTACATTGGACGAACCAGATGCAATGTTTTAAGTGTTATAGCAAAATATGCTAATTTTCAACACTTGTCCATACGAGGCTTTTAGAAATAAAACAATACAAAATTTGCAAACTATATACAATACATTTAATTTTGTACATCACCATGTGCACAGTCTCTGTCCTAATTTCAGCCACAGTTTCAAACACCTACTAAAGGTGCTCATGTCAGTCTGCAGTTTTTAAATGTGTGCGGAGTGAGTTCCACAGTCGATCTCCAGCAGAGGAGAAGCTGCACTGTCCAAAAGAACCACACAGTCCCCACTCACAGAGGCTCTGGTGTTTGGAACCACACAGTCCCCACTCACAGAGGCTCTGGTGTTTGGAACCACACAGTCCCCACTCACAGAGGCTCTGGTGTTTGGAACCACACAGTCCCCACTCACAGAGGCTCTGGTGTTTGGAACCACACAGTCCCCACTCACAGAGGCTCTGGTGTTTGGAACCACACAGTCCCCACTCACAGAGGCTCTGGTGTTTGGTCTGAGCGAGCCTTGACGTGTGACGGCCAAACCAGAACACAGTGGTGGCGCATGATTATGTAAACATTTAAAAAACAGTTTCCAATTTGTTAAAATTTACAAAATTCTCAAATGTAAAAGGTTTGTGCTTTTGGAACGATGTCACAATGGTGCCACCTCAGAAGCTTCTATCAAACACCTTCATTGCTGCTTGTACAAAGATATTACAGGTTTGAGCGTGGATGCAGATGTTTGTGACCATGAAGTCAGACAATATGTGAGATGTGAAAAAATCATGGCAGAGCCGCTTGATGTGACAACTCCTGTCATATAAAGCAACTCAAATTTGGTTTTAGTTTTTTACAGATGTACTTTAGATGACTTTGAAACTTTAAGTTGCTATCAATTATGATCCTAAGATATTTAGTTTCCTCTGATCTGGTCTGATCTGAAAATTCCTTGCGTTGCCTCCATTCTGGAATAATGAACATTCTGATGACAGCATTGTAAAGGATAGATGATTCACAACAGAATCTCATTTATTGTTGTTTTTTATTGGACATTTTTTGGAATTTATTGAAGCAGTACCAGTAATCACAATTCCAAATGTATGAATTGCACAGATAGACCTGGGGCCTTATCATATATTAAATGTATTGTATTTGACAGGATTATGTGTATTTTGTGCAGGCCGTACTTGTGGCCCCGTTCCTAAAGTGAAAGAATCGGTGGGCAAAGGAATTTGTGACTTGATTAATTGTAACAGTCCAAAAATATTAGAAGAAGAAATTGCTTATCATAAATATTTTGACAGAAGACCATGTACAGGGACGGTCTGTTTACATCCACTCACATCCTCATATATTTAATGTAAATGTTTAGTTTTTTGAGGATGCCAAGTTGAAGTCACCTCAGCGGGAAACAGACCACATGGGTCAAACAGGAAGTGACATTGCACCAAACACAGGACGTGCACATTCAGGGCACTTTAAGGCCTGTTTATGATTTTAACACCAAAACAAACTCAGGCTTAAGCTTTAACTGAGCATCACAACTGTCCAGACAGAAATTTAACTAGAACTTCACTTGACTAGAACTTTATAATATTTACAAATACATGATTGCTGGAAATCAGAAATTGTTTATTCTTTTTGCCATTTTGATTTATTAATGGAACTTTTCTTTGTAATAAACTGTATGGTTGAATGTGATTACGATGATCAAAATATGACTACAATTATTCTTTATAGTTGAAATTGCCGCCTGGAATGTGTGAACTCCTTTTGGTTAAAATGCTACATGACTTTAAATTATAGTTGTAACTTACAGAGAATTAAGTTTATGAATTTAAAGCAGGTGTTAGTTCTAAACTTAAACCTAGTTTCCTCATGTCCAGGCTCAGAACAGGCTCAGAGTCCAGAACAGGATCTGTCTGTTTTTAGGACGCCACAGTGAGACCTCTTTCTCTGTCCTATGTGCATTATTTACTTCCTGTTTCCTCTCAACTTAGACCTTATGTTATAGACCTGGTTTTCTGCTCCACTGGGTTCTCCTTAAAAGGACTTCCTGTGTGTAAGCCCCTCCTTCTCTGGTGACCTTGCTCTCTCACTCACTGTCCGGCTTCTGTTTTGGTTTGTTTCGGTTTTATTGGATCGGCGCCACGCAGCTTTTATCTCTGGTCTGTTACTATGCTTCGGGACAGGGACAGAGGTGCATGCTGGGATTGTTCCGTGGTTCGGGGCTGGGTTTTTAAACAGAGAGCTGAAGGTAAAGGTGAGTGTGAGTGTGAGACGAACCAGAGGAACTGGTTAATGAACACAAGATGATCTGACCAAAGGAATCTAGGGCAAGATACTTTCTACAAAAGCTTATTGATAAAGACTTTTGAAAAATATCTATTCCGATGAAGGCTTGCCCTTATTTAATTATTTTGCTTGCCCATATTGTATAATATTTTATCATAATTTATACTCTTTAACTATTGTTTAAAAAAAATACTTTCTTAACTATTATTGTTATTGTTATTATTGTTATTCTACACTGTTTTATGTCGCACCTTGATGCCAAGTAGTTAGCTTGTGAATTATTCACTGACAATGGCAATAATACTGATTCAGATTCTAAAGGGATTACAGTGTTTCCTCATTAGTTTACTCAAAGGTGTATTTTCCGTTTTGTCCCGCATTTGATGCTTGAGCGCTCAGAAAATCTCCCACCCTTATCCCCCTCTTTTTGTGTTTATGCATAATTTGTGCATGTTTGAGATTTTTTTTTGATAACTTGTTCATTTTGTGTCTTGTAAAATGTTTTTTTTAAAGTAATATCTTAACAACGCTGATACTTTTACAAGCATGATAAGCTGAAAACCTTTCTTTTTTGAACAAGCATTCCAGCTCCCATCAGGGGCCCTAAAAGTGTTGTTATTACAGTAGATGCTGCTTAAATATATTCAAATATTTTTCATATGAAGCCCTTTGTGACCTATGTCTGTGAAAGGTGCTGTACAAATAAACTTTACTTGCTTATTTATTTACTTACTTCTTTTCTTTATAGCATGTAATATTGAATGCAAAAAAGTGTTGATTAGATTAGTTTGAATATGTAATCAAAAATAAATCTTATATTTCAAACATATTTTTTCATTCAGTTTTCATTATATTTTATTATATAATATATATATATATATATATATATATATATATATATATATATATATATATATATTGTGGGGAAAATGAGGGACTACACCGACATATTGTGTGACATTGTTTTAGGCATTGTGGTGCATACTTTATGTCTGGGCCATGCTGTAGTAAAAGTTTTGAGTTCTTGCATTTTTGCATTTCGGAGTATTTACCATAAATTTAGCTGTTAGTTGTTTTCCCTTGTCAAGAAGCACCTTTTTCTCCAATTGACCGCCGTTTTTTTTATCAGCTTTATACAATGTATCCTTTTGATACACATGCAACCACACGTTATCCGTGTTGTTCTTGATATACTGAAGTACTATACATACTTGTGCATTCAATCTTGTGTCTTTTCTCTTCTCAGACTCAGTGTTCAGCTCTGATGGATCTGGACTCATTCATTCAAGTCCTCACAGTGAGTCCAAACTGCATTTTTTCTGTTAGATTGTATCTCCAAATTTCAGCACCATTGTCATTTCCTGTAATTTATTTTTTATGTTTCAATATAACAACCCCTTTTGTTCACTTGGTTCATCTGTGTGAGTGGCACATTCACTGCTCCAGCTGCAGCGCCGATGCTTCCACTCTCCACTAGACTCTCTCTCACATCTCTAGTTTTTGAAACTGCTTTCGAGATTAAAAGGGTGTTTTAGCTCTTTTCTCAGCCTCACGCTCTCTCTCTTATTTTCCTGATAAAGAGAGGATAGGTATGGGGTTTGAGCAAGTTTGCAGTCAGTTTTCCCCAAACTCCGATCTGCCCGTAATTTGGACTACGGTTTTGGTTCAGTCTGAAAACGTACCTAAAAGTAATTCTCAATCTGCGAATCAAGACCGGAACTGAGATATATTTGTGTTCCCGGTCTTGATTGGCAGATTGAGAATGACTCGGATGAGTGTCAAAACGTTTCGTTTTTTCCCTAAAAACAGAGTCCAGATGACTACAACTGAATCTTTTTCTACATTATTGATTATAATAATACTAGGTGTACCACTGTGATAGTAATTCATAAATCACCGCCCCTGAAATTCTTTGGAGTGTTTATTGGCATTCACCGACCCCCCTTACATCAAACTCAGAGTTTCACCCTTGTCTGATCTGACCTGTTTCCTCTCTTCTTGTTCAGCTCCAACGTCTCCCACAGTGTTTGGAGTGGGAAGTCCAGCAGGGGGCGCAGTGGGCTCACCAGGTCCCAAACGCAGCGGCTCCGGCACTGGCAACACGCTCAAGGCAAGACTTCCATTTGTAGGATTAAAAACAGAAATCAATGCAGATTTAGGTTGAATACTGTAGGGCTGAACACATTATAATGTCAGTTCAGACTGAAATCTGAACTTTCATTTCTAGACACTGCAAGTGAATGGGGAAAAATCTTAAGTTTAAATGTTTTTTAGGTATCTGATATATTTCACTATAAATTAAAGATATGCACTATCAGTTTATTTAAACAATAATGTGTAAAATGGCCAAAATTGTACATTGGGACATATAAATCTGAAAAATCAATAAAGCAGTTCTACAATTCTTGCTTCATTTTGTTGAAATATTAGATACAAAAAACTAGCTCCTCCTGAAAATTGGTGTTTTAATATATATATTTCTTTTTTGTATACTTTTTTGGCTTTATTACTCTGGACAGTGTAGTGGGAAATGAACTTCAGGTTGCTCACATGGAGTGTATGTGTACTATCCACTCTACATGTCGGCACGTCCCATCTAAATCTATGGATGTGGATTAAATAAAATGATAAAACATTTTACCTTTCAGATTGGACCATTTTATTTTTTCCATGTGAAAGCATGGGGGGAAAACACAGGCTGTTGTATCTAGTGTATAGCTCGTCCTATGTATTGCAAAGCATGTTTGTCCAGGTTTAAACTACAGGCTTGAAGCTTTACACAAATTAAGACCCCATGGTGTTCAATTTTATTTCTTTAGCGCTGGTTGACGAGTCCAGTTCGGCGGCTGAGTCAGGGTAAAGCAGACGGACAGAAGAAACCTCCAATCAGAATGAGGAGGCGGGACAACAGAACAGAGACCACCCCCCTCAACGCAAACTCACAAACAGTAAGACATTTTTGCTATAATAATTTTCAGGCAACATTTATTTTAGTAGAGGGTGAATATTTTGTCCCTTGCTTTGTAATAAAGGACTTTTAAATATATCACGGTGCCTCAGATTCTTCCCAGAACGTTCCCAAACAATTATTTGTATTGTACATTGAGATTTTAAAAATACATTTTAAACCAAATAATAGCTTAAATATAGTGACTGAAGTCTTCTAGATAAAAAGATACTTACAATCAAAGTATATTATTGATAAAATGTTTTGTTGTTTTGATTATTTGAGTTAATGCCACTGTCTTTGTTATAAAACTGTCTTTTCGTTTGTGTTCAAGCATCTGTATAGTCCAGTTAATTATGATAATTATCAGAAGACAATTATGATTATTTTAATAGTCGACTAGTCAGAATTATTACGATTAATCATTGCAATCATAGTAATGTTACTGTAGATATATAACTATAAAACTATATAAAGTTTGTTGTTCTACAGAAGCCTCGTAAGGAGGACTCGGTGCAGAGCGGAGGAGAGGAGGAGCCTGAAGAGGAGAGCTCCACCCCTCTGCCTCCCCCCATGCAGATCATTAAAGACCCCAACAACCCAGAGGTATCGGAGAGATCTGGAGTCTAACTCACAACCTCCTGACTGTGACACAGGGTATAACATACATTTTGATGTGTTTTTCTTCAGGCTCTAGATTCAGACCAGGGCTCCAATGAGTCGGACACCGAGCAGAGGAACAAGGCACTTAGAGGGAGGATGTAAGACTTTCATGATAAAAGCATGATTGAATTACCCAAGTTTTCCAATCTAACATATGTGCTGTTTAAGGTTTGTGGTGACTGAAATGGTCCAATCAGAAAAGGACTATGTAAAAGACCTGGCTGTCATTGTAGAGGTGAGTGAGTAATCTGAATAAGGTGCCGCATTCCTTCTTAGGGCCCCCAAATGGCTAGCAAGGGCCCTGATGGAGATTATACATTGTTATGAAGGGTTGTACAGCTTTATTACCCACTGTACAACAACGTTACACCTGAGACACTTTTTTATTTCTTAAATGTTTTATATTTTGTCATTTGTTTTTAGGGGTTCATGTCTCGCTTGGAGGTCCGGGGGATTCCTGAGGACATGCGGGGGAAGGACAAGATCGTGTTTGGGAACATCCAGCAGATCTATGACTGGCACAGAGAGTAAGGGGGCTTTCTCACTTTACCTTCGGTGTAAACGTTCCCGCGGCCCGTAGGGCGCTCCCTTAGAGATAGAGTGAGGAGCTCAGTCACAAGGGAGGAGCTCGGAGTAGAGCCGCTGCTCCTCCAGCTGAGGTGGCTCGGGCATCTGTTCCGGATGCCTCCTGGGCGCCTCCCCGGGGAGGGATTTCGGGCATGTCCCACCGGGAAGACCTAGGACACGCTGGAGGGACTATGTCTCTCGGCTGGCCTGGGAACGCCTCGGGATCCCCCCGGAGGAGCTGGAGGAAGTGTCTGGGGAGTAGGAAGTCTTGGAGTCCGCTTAGATTGTTGCCCCCGCGACCCGGACCTGGATAAGCGGACTAAGATGGATGGAACAAACACACACACTAAATAAATGACAGTGTTTGTTCATGTAAAAGTAGAGGATAAAGTGCTAAATAAGTCAAATGCGGTACATACGTATTAGACGGCTGATCCACTATCACATGCCTGACGTCATTTTAGTCATCCATAAACTCCACATGCTCCTGGTACTTCCATAACTGTCATCTGTTTTCACATCACTGCGAGAAGCCAAATAATGATGTTTATCCATATAATCCACTAATATCATGTTAAAATAGCATTTACTCATGTTTTAATCAGATGAAAACAAGACCATAGGGCTCTTTGTACCTGCCTAATGCTACTTCTATTGGGCACTTTTCCAGTCAATCTGTTTTTAGCCAATCAAAGCCTTGTTTTGGTCCCAGAATTGTTCTAATTTATTGAATTATGCTCCGCGTTCATGGGGCACATCATCATTGTGTCTGGACCTTTGTACGGACTTACAAGCGGGAATAATCTAATTTTAGATTTCAAACATTTAATTTAAATATGATTTAAATGCTTGAAAGTACAAGGTATTGTTGACCAATTTTTTCATTGGACAACAATACCTTGATAAACGTGATAAACCTTTCCACCGATCTGACCGTTGTTGTGTCACCTGCTTGTCTCCCTGGAGATAGAAATATTAAATACTGAAATACATGAAGACAACCAGGTGGTGATTCCTCCACCTTTGTGTGAAACCATTAAAAAGAGCCAAACCTAAACATATTCTTTTTGTTGTGACAAAGTTTCTTCCTTGTGGAGCTGGAGAGATGTATCCAGAACCACGACCTCCTCGCTGACCTGTTCATCAGACATGTGAGTCACACAAGTCCCGCTTTAGTTCTGCTGTAGTCCTTGTTAAGTCCTGGTTTAGTTCTGCTGTAGTCCTTGTTAAGTCCTGGTTTAGTTCTGCTGTAGTCCTTGTTAAGTCCTGGTTTAGTTCTGGTGTAGTCCTTGTTAAGTCCTGGTTTAGTTCTGGTGTAGTCCTTGTTAAGTCCTGGTTTAGTTCTGCTGTAGTCCTAGTTAAGTCCTGGTTTAGTTCTGGTGTAGTCCTTGTTAAGTCCTGGTTTAGTTCTGCTGTAGTCCTAGTTAAGTCCTGGTTTAGTTCTGGTGTAGTCCTTGTTAAGTCCTGGTTTAGTTCTGCTGTAGTCCTTGTTAAGTCCTGGTTTAGTTCTGCTGTAGTCCTTGTTAAGTCCTGGTTTAGTTCTGGTGTAGTCCTTGTTAAGTCCTGGTTTAGTTCTGGTGTAGTCCTTGTTAAGTCCTGGTTTAGTTCTGCTGTAGTCCTTGTTAAGTCCTGGTTTAGTTCTGCTGTAGTCCTTGTTAAGTCCTGGTTTAGTTCTGCTGTAGTCCTTGTTAAGTCCTGGTTTAGTTCTGCTGTAGTCCTTGTTAAGTCCTGGTTTAGTTCTGGTGTAGTCCTTGTTAAGTCCTGGTTTAGTTCTGCTGTAGTCCCTGTTAAGTCCGGGTTTAATTCTGCTGTAGTCCTTGTTAAGTCCTGGTTTAATTGTAGTTAGTTCTGTTCAAGTCCTGGTTTAGTCCTTTTGTCCCTGATTTTTATCCCTGGTTTAACACTGATTTAGTCCTGGTTCAGTCCTTATTTAGTTCCTTTTTACTCCCTAGTTTTAAACTGTTTCGATCCTGGTTTAGTCCAGGTTCAGCCCTTGTTTAGTTCCTTGTTATTTCCTTGTTTTTTCCTTAGTTTAGTAATGTTTTGGTCCTAGTTTGGTCCTGGTTTAGGCCTGGTTTAGTCTTTTTTTAAATTCTGGTTTAGTCTTAGTTTTAACGCGGTGCTTTTATTTTGTAGGAGCGGAGGTTACACATGTACATCGTTTACTGCCAGAACAAACCTAAGTCTGAGGTCATCGTCATTGAGTATGAGAAATTCTTTGAGGTAAGAAAATATTTGTATTTTTTTTACTAAATCTCAGTAAATATATAATTTTCTTATACATGTTTTTGTAGGAGATCCAACATGAGATCAGCTGCAGAATGAGCATAAGTGACTATCTGATTAAACCCATTCAGAGGATCACCAAGTACCAGCTGCTGCTCAAGGTAACACTTTGGATTTATTTATTAAGAGTAGGATATGCATTTTATTTATTCTTGAGTAATTAACCTAACGTTACTTTATGCCTGATGATCTAGGATTTTCTGAAATACACATCGAAAGCGGGACTCGACTGCGAAGAAGTCGAGGTAAGTGATACTGATTGGCTGTCACCTGTTGTTGGGTCGGACGTTTGACATATTATTTATTATTTGTATTTGTTTGTGTGCATTTGTCACAGAAAGCCTTTGAGCTGATGTCGCTGGTGCCCAAACGCTGTAATGACATGATGAGCCTGGGACGGCTGCAGGGATACGAGGTAAGGACTGCGTTGTCAAGGTGTTAAAACGTCCACAGAAAATCTTAAGAGTGGCAATTGTTGTGAAGTCTCACCCATCGCATTATTATTCTGAGATGTCTCCTTTACACTGCATGACAGAGCACGCTGGCTGCGGAGCATTTAGACCGGCAAAAGTTACTTGCTTTGACCACACTGAGTAGTGAAGCGACACTCAATGTTTGTGTGGAGAAGGCCGTGCTGAAGTTTGACTAATGCGGCCGATGCTGAGAGTTTTGTCTGGGATAGTGTGAGGAGCGTGATGGGGAGTGAAGGTGGACCTGGTTGTCAACGGGAGCTACAAAGTTAGAGGTGGTCATTTACTTAAATGCTGTAAAGTAAAGTACAGATCATCAGTCGTATTTTAGCTGAGGCCGCAGTTATTTTATTACTTGGTTTACGGATTTTTAAATGAAATATATTGCACAGGCGGGCGAAATATTTTTTCCCAAACGCACCAGGGGGAGGAGAGGGGGGAGACGCGGCGCGCAGGAGCGTGTAACAGAAGATTTAGCGTGTTTTGCATTGGTAGAACTCACGCTTCTAAGTGTGCACCCTTAATCACGTCAAAACGCGCTGGAGAAAATGTGGTAAAAGGGTTTAAAATGTATATTTGCGATATAAAGGAGTTTGCGCTGCGCGTCACAGACACGGAAACAGGCGCGTGCGTCTTCTCATGCTCTCCCACCCAAGCGTAGCCAATCAGAGCGCTGCTTTCAGCTCTTACCTCCAGGTTGAGGTGACATAAAATACATTATTATTAGATGCACACAGCAATAAGTGGACTCATTTTGTCACAAAGTGCTGCTTTTACAATATATTCTGAGGGAAAACACACATTTTACACACAGAAATGTTGGGTAACATTAACATCTCAGATCTGATGTTGCATATGTATATATATATATATATATATATATATATATATATATATATATATATATACATACAATGCCAGATGATTTGAATTGAACGATATGACTTTGTTTTGTAAGATATGATCAGTAACTTAATTCTATTTCAGTCCAAACATATTTTTTGAATCATGATATTGTATTTAAGAAATGTGCACTATTTTGGATTATGACATTTATTACAAATCATCCAGACATGATGAGGATAATAATTAAAGTGTATTGTTTTTAAAATGTCAAGGGGAAAAAATTAACGTTTTCCCTCACATTTTTTCATTCTGTCCAGGTTGATTGAAATGAATTACAGATTGACCTTAAATTACCTGATTTTTTAGGTTCAGCTTAAGACCAAAATGACCATTGTAACATTGTTATGTTACAGCCTTATTAAAAAATGTTTTCAATAACTTTTTTGCCTCAAAAATCTACAAACAATATTCTATAATGACAATGTAAAAGAATTATTTGCAAATGTATTCAAAATAAATAAAAACAAAAAACACCTGTAAATACATACTTTCTGGATGCAGTGTATTTTACAGAGATCACTTGCTATATGAGAAACCTCAAATAAGATTAGAGCAAGAGAATCTCATTGAATCCCATATAATTATTTGCAAATTCTACTGCTGTGTGTAGAATATATACAATTTATGATTCAAAAAATAAATTAATCATTTTTTATTTCTGAAGCTAAATAATTTGATATGTTTTCACACACATCACATTTGACTAAGTCATTTCAATCAACCGGGACAGAAAGAAACAATGTGGAGGGAAAATGTCCTTAGACCTTATTTATCTTATCAAATGTTTAAGGTTTTTAAAATAAAAAGGGGTGATTTTGTGTTTAGTCTGTGTGCCTCACTTCTATAAGTTTGTGAAAAAAGTAATAGATATTCAAATTTAAAATTGTTTATTTATTTTTTACTTTCAAAAATCCCTCATGGTCCAGCAATTGAACCAGATCTTCTTGTGTAGCAAGAGTGCTGTGACAAATGTGATATGCAAGCTGATGATGAAAACCAAATGTTTTAAACTTCCTCTTTGCATGTTCAAATATTGTGTTTTTTTCTGTGTTCAGTATATATTATGTTCAGGGTTTTGGCCCATTCTGTGCTTTCTTGTCCAATTGAAGCTAATTTTTCTCTTTTCCTCTCAGTGTTTTCTTGTATTTGCTGCTATTTATTTCCTTATTTGTTGTATATTGTTTGTGTACAGGGAAAGTTGACGTCTCATGGGAAGCTGCTACAGCAGGAGACTTTCTGTGTTTGGGAGCAAGATGGAGGCGTTCTGTCCCGGAGCAAAGAGAGGAGAGTTTTTCTGTTTGAACAAATCGTCATCTTCAGTGAGCTGCTGAGGAAGGGCTCACAGAACCCGGGGTACCAGTACAAGAACAGCATCAAGGTAAAACACTCTGGCCATTTGTTAGAAACAAGATGGATAAGGATATTGTTCAGTTCAGGTTTAGTTCTGGTTTAAACCTGGTGATCAAAAAAAGAAAAATATATGGTACTGTTTTTGTTTTGCTTTACTTTACTTGTAGAGCTTATAACTGATGGGACGCATACAGAGTGTATTGCTAATGCTTATTTGGAACTGTTGTCCCTGGTTGGGTTTTTCCCCATCATTAACAGTTTACACATTACGTTAGTGAAGGCTGGAAGAAGCGGCAGACTTGTATATTTGAGTATGTTTGTGGTTGATTAATGTATGTTAATGTATGTTTGGATACTGGCCTACTTCATTTTGTTAATGAGGTCTTGGGCTTGGCATTTGTATATGCAAGGCACAATAATAGAATAAATTCAATGCAATTCAATATAGTATTAATTACCTGACGTATATGCTAAGGTAAATTGGAAAGTGTGAAATGGCCAAACAGCAGTTTTGCATCTGATGCGATGGAGTTGGTCTAAATGAGCTGTGACAGATCCTCTTTTAAAAAAGGGTTCAACACAATAGAAGCTGCAGTAGTAGTTACAGTAACAATAGTAGTACTTTTCTTCCTCCTCAGGTGAGTTACCTGTCCATGCAGGAGCAAGTGGAGGGTGACCTGTCTAAGTTCGTGCTCTGGTCTCGGGGTTCGGCCGAGCGCTTCACGCTTCAGGCCTCAAACACCGCCATCAAACTCACCTGGGTGGAGACTATCACGTCTCTACTGGATGCACAGAACAACTTCCTCTCAGGTCAGAATCCTGAAACTATAACCTGCATGTTTAAACAAATGATGCAATATTCTATTTTTGAGCTTTTAATCATGTTATAACATTGATTCCTGTTGGTTTCATTATGTCTGTTTAAGAGCTTGTCTTCTCTGCTCCTTCTCATTGCATCACAAAAACACTTCTAATTTTCCCGATTTGAGATGTTAAAGGTAGAAATCCTAAGGTCTCCTGTGCCGTTTTTAAGTTCATAAATCATCCTCAGACTCATTCAGAGTATTTCTGCTTCTTTGAGACAGGGGGTAAAAGCAGATACAACAGCATAAAACACACAGTTTAAGACATGACAACACAGTAAAACATGATCGGACAAGACATGATAAAGTCCACAGGAAATTGCTTAAAGGTACAAGAATCTAATACTAAGTACGCCACACTAAGTGCAGTTTGTTTGCTCACCACACACACACACGCACACACCCACACGAACGCGCACACACACACACACGCACACACCACACACACACCACACACCACACACACACACGATGGTGACATTATGTGAAGTGAGGTTTCTGATCTATTATCTTAATTGATCTCTCAATTGGCTTGAGTGCAGTGACACCAGCAAACGACCACACTGTAAAATAATAATCATTGAGAAAAAAGCATACAGTGAAGGTTGCACTTTGTGGCCTGTGTTGTGATGAAGGGTCAAATTTAATACATTTAATGGCATGTGTAACTTTTTAAATGTTTTTTTTTTTTATGTGAGGTTTGAGTCCAACATGATTCCAAAATATTTGAACTGAGTCACCAACTCTAGTTCCTCTCCATTCAAAAACACAAAAAAAGACTTTTAACTGAATGTCATGCAAAGCGTCTTCTTTGAGTTGAGCAAGAGGCAGTATTGTTCAAGCCAATCATGCAGTTTGTTGAGTCCAATTGTCAGATTGTCAGCAACAGTCCTAACAGCCTTACCCTGGGTGAACAGGACCGCATCATCGGCATACATCATATATCTAACTCAGGGCCATCTGGTAAGTCGTTGTATATATAACGAGAATAGTAGAGGCCCTAGCACAGAGCCCTGTGGGACTCCGACATCACTGCTGAGGCACTGGGATTTGACTCCATCTATAATAACACATTGTATTCTGTTAGATAAATAAGACTGGAACCAGAACAGAGAATCTGAGATGTGAGCTCGGTCCTTAATATTTAGTGTTTGACAGTGTGGAACGCTTTTTAAGATCTAGAAAC
Source organism: Eucyclogobius newberryi (assembly GCF_026437365.1). Classification (NCBI taxonomy): domain Eukaryota; kingdom Metazoa; phylum Chordata; class Actinopteri; order Gobiiformes; family Gobiidae; genus Eucyclogobius; species Eucyclogobius newberryi. The sequence goes on from NW_027315723.1 coordinate 6,243,968, forward strand.
ACAGCACCAACATATGGATTTTTTTCAAGTGTTTTAATTTTTTCAACTAAAAGGATGAAAAGTAGTCAATGTTTTAGGTTATTTTGGAACATTTTAGTTAAATGATAAAACAAATTCCAATCCTTTCAAAATGTTATGGGGTATGGAAAACTAAATTTATTTGGGATTTCATAAATATTTTTGTGCCTTTTCAACATGTCAAAACCTCCTTCACTACTTTTGTTGCCAGTAAGTTCTTTTTAATAAGTAATGATGTTTATTTTTCCACACAGTTCTTCATAGTTCAGGCAGTTTAGCCCAGTGTGATGTCTCTGCAAATTACAAATAAATGCATCTTGTCCCTGCAGCGCTTCAGTCTCCCATCGAGTACCAGAGAAAGGAGGGAGGCATCTCTGTGACTCGCCCACTGTCGTCAGCCCCGCCCACTCCAAATGGCCACGCCCCCCAGCAGCCGTCAGACGGTGATGCCGATGACACGGTGAGTTAGAACTTGTTTATGGGTACTATCTTTGTCATTTATGGGAGTGTATTTCTGTTTTACATTTAACAACAACAACACTATAAATAGAATTACTGCTGTGCACTCACATCAGTGTACAATTCCACATAAAACAAACTGATGCAATATTCAAAGTTTCCTCTTTTTAAAAAGGGACATATTATGTAAAATGACTGTAAACCATGTAAAGCTACAGACACATTGAACGCGAACATGCAAGTGTTTTCTATGCTAACCTTATGTAGAGGTGTATTGACGCACGTTTGGCAGTCGGCACGTTTTCCACATTTTGGCCGAATTAAGTGGCGTGAATGAGGCAAACAGGCATCAAAGTGCGAACAACGTGTGAACAATGAACAAGGCGTTAAGAGCATTGGAAGCTCAGCGCAATAAACATTCAAAAATGTTTTATCATATTTCCCCGTGGCGTGGATAAATCATTTGTCCTGCCACGTATCAATCATAAAACGCACCTACCGCTCATCTGCAGCCCCACATTTCCGCGTGCCTAAGCGCATGGATCTATCATAATATAGTTCCCTCAGTGTACGGGGCAAAATGAAGACGGAGAAAGACAGTTCGAGCTGACGCAGAAGTGGACAGAAATCTACGGGAGACGAGAGATGCGATGCGCTCCGTTGCGCTAATAAACAAACGCACGTGTGTGTTGTATCGGTCCACACTTCCGCCTGCGTTCTCAAATCGCCGAAAAATCGTCCATTGTGCCTTTAAATTAGACTTTTTTTAAGAAAGCCCAGGCCTACAATTTGTCAGTGCCTCTGAAATATTCTAAATACATCGCATTTAAAGCAGCTTTCTGAGCAGTGGGTCTAGAAGGGCCTATATCGCTGCAGAATGTGTCATTTTAAGGGCTTCAAATGTCTAAATTCCAACAGCTATAAAGATTAAATGTGGACTGAAATAGTGTAAAAATAGTTTATATAATTATCCACCTGTAAATGTTCATATTTGTAAGTAAAATGGTTTGTTTTAAAGGCTCGTGTCACCTGAGGCTTATCTTTCATATTTTATAACCCATTCTAAGGGTTAAGAATAAGATGTTAACTGGCAATGAAACATGACTTACCATACCATAGAGGCACTAGAGAAATATAACATAATCTTATATCCACAAAAGAGCCTAGATGTAATCCTCCTCTTTTCTGCATGTGCAGCGCTGAGAATTACCACAACTTTTCACATAATTCCATCAGGTCTATAAAGTTTAGATACTGCTGCAGGATAATGCCATATCTATGTAGAAGGACGTTTTATTGACACGCTGTCTGTGCTTTTACGCCTTTATTTGAGTGTCCAGCCGTGGCATAGAGTTCACAGTGGTGGGTGAGCACAGTGTTATACAGTAGCCAACCATTTCAGACATTCTGCTGTTGCATTTATATACAGAGCAGCGCCATAATCCAATAGAAGCATATAAGCAGCCGATACCAGACGTTTACAAGCTGCATGGATTTAACAGGTTTTATTACGATAGAAGAGTACATTTCTGTAGATTACCTTAAAAAAGACAGCTCTTTGTCTAGAATGAAACCAAGGCATTTTATAATTTGAGAAAAAATTAGGATAAATTAGGATAAATAAATGATTATATTTGCAGCAGGTAATATGTTTCTGTTCCATGTCCTATAGCCTTTTTGGCACAAATTAAAAATAAATCACAGCTCACTATTGATATCTGTAGCTCTCTATAGTCGTGTGGACATCAGTCTGGTATGACAGAGCGACACTTTGTTGTGATGATGTTTATGGTGACGTAACCTAAAGAGAAAGGTGGAACTCGGTCATTTAAAATGTACAAAATATATAATAATGATCCATAGGTGTCATAGATTATAACTATATTGTAGACAGAAGAGTAATATGTCTTATTTAACATTATAGACAGTGCCCAAGTGACTTTTGACCCATCACGTGTTATTTACATGTGTCTCTGACTTGGTGGTTGGCACTGATTAGATAAAAGGCGCTTAAATAATAAATCTTAGTGAACATACTGTTCCATCCATCCATCTTCTGCCGCTTTATCCGGGGCCGGGTCGCGGGGGCAGCAGTCTGAGCAGGGACTCCCAGACTTCCTTCTCCCCAGACACTTCCTCTAACTCCTCCGGGAGGATCCCGAGGCGTTCCCAGGCCAGCCGAGAGACAGTCTCTCCAGCGTGTCCTGGGTCTTCCCCGGGGCCTCTTCCCGGTGGGACATGCCTGAAACACCTCCCGAGGGAGGCGCCCAGGAGGCATCCGGAACAGATGCCCGAGCCACCTGAGCTGGCTCCTCTCGACGTGGAGGAGCAGCGGCTCTACTCCGAGCTCCCCCCGTGTGGCCGAGCTCCTCACCTTATCTCTAAGGGAGCGCCCAGCCACACGGCGGAGGAAACTCATTTCGACCGCTTGTATCCGCGATCTTGTTCTTTCGGTCACTACCCAAAGCTCATGCCCATAGGTGAGGGTAGGAACGTAGACCGACCGGTAAATAGAGAGCTTTGCCTTTCGGCTCAGCTCCCTCTTTACCACAACGGTCCGATGCAGCGACTGCATCACTGCAGCCGCTGCACCGATCCGCCTGTCGATCTCACGCTCCATCCTTCCCTCACTCGTGAACAAGACCCCGAGATACTTGAACTCCTCCACTTGGGGCAAGGACACCCCACCCACCTGAAGAGGGCAAGCCACCTTTTTCCGGTCGAGAACCATGGCCTCGGATTTGGAGGTGCTGATTCTCATCCCAGCCGCTTCACGCTCAGCTGCAAACCGTCCCAGTGCAAGTTGCAGGTCCGGGTTTGATGGAGCCATCAGGACAACATTGTCTGCAAACAGCAGAGATGGAATCCTGTGGTCCCCAAACCGGACACCCTCCGACCCCTGACTGCGCCTAGAAATTCTGTCCATAAAAATTATGAACAGAACCGTGACAAAGGGCAGCCCTGGCGGAGTCCAACATGCACTGGGAACAGGTCTGACTTACTGCCGGCAATGCGAACACAGCTCCTGCTCCGGTCATACAGGGACCGGACAGCCCTGAGCAAAGGGCCCCGGACCCCATACTCCCGGAGCACCCTCCAAAGGACACCCCGAGGGACACGGTCGAAAGCCTTCTCCAGATCCACAAAGCACATGTGGACTGGTTGGGCAAACTCCCATGAGCCCTCGAGCACCCGATGGAGGGTATAGAGCTGGTCCAGTGTTCCACGACCGGGACGAAAACCACTCTGCTCCTCCTGAATCCGAGGTTCGACTATCGGCCGGATTCTCCTCTCCAGTACCTTGGAATAGACCTTACCCGGGAGACTGAGGAGTGTGATCCCTCTGTAGTTGGAACACACCCTCCGGTCCCCCTTCTTGAACAGAGGGACCACCACCCCGGTCTGCCAGTCCAGAGGCACGGTCCCCGAACGCCACGCGATGTTGCAGAGACGTGTCAACCAAGACAGTCCTACAACATCCAGATACTTTAGGTACTCAGGGCGGATCTCATCCACCCCCGGAGCCCTGCCACCGAGGAGTTTGCGAACAACCTCAGTGACTTCAGCTTGGGTGATGGATGAGCCAGCCTCCGAGTCCCCGGTCTCTACTTCCTCTTCGGAAGACGTGACTGAGGGATTAAGGAGATCCTCAAAGTATTCCTTCCACCGTCCGACGACATCCCCAGTCGAGGTCAGCAGGCCTCCACCTGCACCGTAAACGGTGTTGGTGAGACACTGCTTCCCCCTCCTGAGGCGCCGGACGGTTTGCCAGAATTTCTTTGGTGCCGACCGATAGTCCTCCTCCATGGCCTCCCCGAACTCCTCCCAGGCCCGGGTTTTTGCCTCTGCGACAGCACGAGCCGCGGCTCGCTTGGCCTGCCGATACCCGTCGATGACCTCCGGAGACCTACAAGCCAGAGTGGCCTGTAAGGCCTCCTTCTTCAGTCTGACGGCATCCCTTACTTCCGGTGTCCACCATCGGGTTCGGGGGTTGCCGCCACGACAGGCACCGGAGACCTTGCGACCACAACTCCGAGCAGCCGCATCAACAATGGAGGCGGAGAACATGGTCCACTCGGACTCAATGTCCCCAACCTCCCCCGGGACATGGGAGAAGCTCTCCCGGAGGTGCGAGTTGAATACCCTACTGGCAGAGGGCTCCACTAGACGTTCCCAACAGACCCTCACAATGCGCTTGGGTCTGCCAAGTCTGTCCGGCTTCCTCCTCCGCCAGCGGATCCAACTCACCACCAGGTGGTGATCGGTTGACAACTCTGCCCCTCTCTTCACCCGAGTGTCCAAGACACGCGGCCGGAGGTCTGATGACACGACAACAAATTCGATCATTGACCTCCGGCCTAGGGTGTCCTGGTGCCATGTGCACTGATGGACACCCTTGTGCTTGAACATGGTGTTCGTTATGGACAATCCGTGGCTAGCACAGAAGTCCAATAACTGAACACCGCTCGGGTTCAGATCGGGGAAGCCGTTCTTCCCGATCACCCCTCTCCAGGTGTCACTGTCATTGCCCATGTGGGCGTTGAAGCCCCCCAGTAGAACAACGGAGTCCCCGGTCGGTGCACTGTCCAGTACCCCTCCCAAGGACTCCAAGAAGGCCGGGTACTCTGCACTGCTGTTCGGCCCTTAGGCCGCCACAACAGTGAGAGACCTGTCCCCCACCCGAAGGCGGAGGGATGCGACCCTCTCGTTCACCGGGGTAAACTCCAACACGTGGCGGCTGAGCTGAGGGGCTATAAGCAAGCCCACACCAGCCCGCCGCCTCTCCCCGCGGGCAACACCAGAGAAGTGGAGCGTCCAGCCCCTCTCGAGGAGATGGGTTCCAGAGCCCAAACTGTGCGTGAAGGTGAGGCCAACTATATCTAGTCGGTATCGCTCAACCTCCCGCACAAGCTCAGGCTCTTTCCCCCCCAGCGAGGTGACATTCCATGTCCCCAGAGTTAGTCTCTGTGTCTGGAGATCTGGTCGCCGAGGCCCCTGCCGTCGACTGCCGCCCAGATCTCTCTGCACCGGCCCCTTATGGATCCTCCTGCGGGTGGTGGGCCCACGGGAGGGCGGCCCCACGTTGCTCTTTCGGGCTGTGCCCGGCCGGGCACTGTGGGGTAAGACCCGGCCACCAGGCACTCGCCATGGAGCACCCATCCCAGGCCTGGCTCCAGGATGGGGCCCCGGTGACGCCGATCCGGGCGACGTAAACTGCCTTGTTTGTGTTGTCATCATAGGGGGCTTCTGAACCGATCTTTGTCTGACCCGTCACCTAGGACCTGTTTGCCTTTGGAGACCCTACCAGGGGCATGAAGCCGGAAAGTAAGGAAAGTAGTGTGAAATGGGGGAGAGAGAGAAGGGAGGACATGCAGTAAATAGTCAGAGTCAGGATTCAAACTCGCAACACTGCGGCCGGCTGCACGTGGAGCCTGGCGTGCGTGTGCATTAACCACTCCACCACCGGGCAGCACGGGCCTTAACATGTTCTATGCATTTTAGGCCATATCTTTCTTATCTGATTCTACTTCAGACTATGATAAGATACTGTACCAAGCAAAGACCATGTAAATGAATGTATTTTCCAGCCGTTTAAAACCTTTCAGTCAATAATAGTGTGATTTTTTGAGTCTCTGTCACTTTTCTTTCCACTGTCTCCAGGAGCTCGTTCTGGTGACGCAGGACTTCGTGGCAGTTCGAGAAGACGAGATCTCTGTGTATCGAGGAGAGAAAGTTCAGATTCTAGCTTCAAACCAGCAGGGCCAGAGCCTGGTTTACAGACCGGCCAACAGCGACTCCCCGGCGGCAGAGGGCTGGGTGCCACGGAGCGTGCTCAGAACACACTGACCACAACATGAGAGGAAAACAACAAGTAAACAACTGACCACTGACAGGACAAGGGCTGTTTACATCCCACATGCAGTCGGCGAGGACAGAGGAGGAACGAAGGGTTAAATACAGGGATAGCGCATCAGAGCCTTATGGGAAAATGTTTATTTCGCAGAATTTTGTGGCAGGGCTGTTTCTAGGGGGAGCGGGGGCGAGCGGAATGCCAACACGGTCGCATTGTAACGTTGTAAATACCAGAGAAAATAACAGATTCATTTATTGCACTTTAAAAAAAACAGAATTTCCTCAACTAATTAAAATTGGCACTTATGCTAAGCACTTAGTTAAAGTTAAATTATTTAGAAAATGAATTCACATAGACATATCACTCTAATTTAGGACTGTATGGACTATTAAATAAAAATAAAATCATATAATCGATCTGCTAATGCAAAATTAAAAAGTTCAAATTAAGTTTCTCCAATTTCCCCCCGAAAAGTGATTTATTTTGCACTTATCTTAACGTAAGGTTCTTCTTAATTGTCTGTTATCCCGGTCCTTAGTCCTCATTAGCCGCTGCATCAGGTGCTCTCTCTCTGACCCCGCCCCTTTCTCTGGATCGTCTACTCAGACACTGTCACCTGTTTACAGCCCGGCCAATCGCAAACGCCGACTAAGGTACAAACTCTTACCCCATTGGTCGGATTTTTGGAGTTTTGTCACGGAAGAAGTAAAAAAAGGTAATCCCTCTTTTGTGGACTTCTTGACTGGGAATCTGACTAAGCAACAAAAGAGGAGCAAAGTCGCCTGATTGGTCGTACGTTTGACTATGATTTTAATGGAAGTCAATGGTATATGATCAGAATCGAGCCGTGTATAAAGTATGCATCATGACAAATTGTGGTCATATGTAACTGTAACTATGGAAGAGCCTTAATAAACGAAATGCATATTTATCTGATAAAAATAACTGCAGAATATGATGAAATTACCCAAAAATGGCAGCTAGTTTTATAGCAGGAGAGTTGTCAAAAGGATGGTCTAGTTTGGAATATATTGCGAGTGACAATTCCTCTTTGAAAAGCACAATTTAACAAGCCCAAGTGTACCGGTGATTGTTCCGGAAGATCTTGCATCTAGACCGTTTTTTAAATATTAAGTCAACAATAGAGGTTATGCTTTGACATAATTTTCATTCAAAAAAGACAAAGACTCTCAACATCTTTTTTGCCTCATTTTTGTCCAATTATTTCACTCAAATTAACCTAAAAGAGTAAAAGAAACGGCAGGGGGAGGTAAAGGACACTTTAACTCGCTCGACAGCTCTTCATTTCCTCAACACACAGATGCCTTTCTACTGTTTACCTGACAATGTGTTTTTAGATGTCAAAACTATATATAACGCAGAGTTTTTGTTATTTGTTAATAGCAGCTCTTTCATATTTTTCTTTGAAGTTTTTGAATATTGTTATGTCATCTGCGTAACCTCTGAAGTATCTGAACTGTACATTCTGTTCTATCTATCCCCCTCGGTTTGTTTAACGATTCTACAAGTTGTTAGGAGTACTGAGGCCTGTTGTAATTTATTGCTAGGAGTAAGCAACAGGCGAAGCGATAGGCCGAAAAAGGAAATATAGGTCTGAACAGCTGGACACACGTATGTTCTCATCCTGTTCGTGACGCCATTTTGTGGTGGCTGGATCAATGCTCGTTTGGGACGTAGGGTGTAGACAAAGGATTCACGCTGACAAAGCTCTGCAACTTTTCAAGTTAGTTTATTTACAGAGAAAGCAGTGTCAAATACAGGACAGCAGAAAACAGCGCCCTGGGTCCGCTGGTGATCAAGAAGACCCCGTCTCTGGGCGCACCTCGCCTTATATACTGAAACCGCACAAAGACCGATAAACAATATCTGACAGGTATGACCCTATCCATGTACCAACGGATTAGCCAATGAGAGAACAAGATGCAAAAGTATCCTTATTTGGGTAGCACCAGGGGAAAGTTACAGGATGAGAACATACGTGTGTCCAGCTGTTCAGACCTATATTTCCTTTTTCGGCCTATCGCTTCGCCTGTTGCTTACTCCTAGCAATAAATTAGAACAGGCCTCAGTACTCCTAACAACTTGTAGAATCGTTAAACAAACCGAGGGGGATAGATAGAACAGAATGTACAGTTCAGATACTTCACCTCTCCACAAAAATATTCCTTGACTTGAACAACAAATAGAGTCTTATCCTTTGGCTTCTATTAAAATTATAGTAAAGTCTAGTCAACCAATCAGGCGCCTGACTTGTCCAATTCCGCCCAGCATCAAGTGACAGCTGTAAAGAAGAGGAAGCCCGTCCAATCAGAACTCTGCTTGTGAATAGTGTGAATAAGGGACAAAATGGCCACTGCAAAGTGTGACCAAGAAGACAACGACTCTGATATGAATAATAATAGTTTGTTTTTCACCTGACTAGCAGCAGATGTGTAATTTATGTGCTTTGTGAGAGAGACGTGTGCGTTTTTATTGTGTCCTAAGTGTGTGTTTTTCACGGACAGGCGAAGAGCGGTCGCTTCGTAGGTGGTGGAATTGTGTTTTTAGAGATTTTATAAAGAATTGTTTATTTACGAGGAAAACAAGAGACCAGAGAAGTTGCCGCCATTTTGAAAGTTTACCAGTCACATTTTTAGTCTTAAATGAGACGTTTTAAGTCTAAAATGTGGATCATGTCACCTCGACTGCCATTTTTATTTGTTATATTATAATTTGTCCTTATTTTAGTAATTTATTATAGGTATTTTTATTAAAGCACACATACATATATATATTTTTTCCAGTGTATTTTACTTTTTTTTTACTTTAATAAATGAATACATATTTTTAATAGTTTATTTATTTTTAACTTATTTTCTACTGAGATGTAGCTATAATATTTGTTCCATACTTTTTCATAATTTCTTTTGTCTGAATAGTTTTGTTACTACCTACGAAATAATTTCAATTTAAAAAAAGGCTGCAACCACAACACTTGTAACTCTGGGTAAATATCTTAGTTTATAAAAATATAGTGGTAAAATACATAGTTTAATTTCAAAGCATCACTATTTATACGGTAAACTTCATTTTCTCCTGTAAATAGACCAAAACATACCCACCAAAACTACAGCTAGAGCAAAGACACAACAAAAACTACAAACTCTGCCTACTGTGACCTACTTCCTGTCCACTGTCTCCACTTTCTGCGTAAATCTAAAAACGGTCCACAGAAATAAATGTTTGTAAAACGTAGCTCACACCCGGTTGTCTAACTTAATTGTTTTAGTATTCATAACTATGATGTAACACGTTTATTGTTTATGATTTACTGAATTGATTTGATTTGGCAGTTTATGATGGTCTTTACGTGAAGCCTGTGAAGAGCGGAAAAGTGTCGGTTTAGCTATGCATTTACCCCTTTGTCTTATTCTGGATTTTATCTCAGTTTTGTCCTTTTATAGACCTGATTTTCGACTTTTTAATTTGACCACAATAACGTCAGTATTTGTGTACCTCATTATTGCCTCGTTTATTTATTTATGTTGTTTCTTTGGACCGTTTCTGTCCGTTCTCTGTTACTCTGGTGCCATTTTCAAACACCCTGGTCCTTAATAATCTACATCTACAGAATACTCAACTACAGAACTACAGGGTTCCTATGCAGTCAATGTGCACACACAACACAGTGTTAAAACGATAATAATAATAATACACAAAAAATCAGCCATAATGCAGTTTAAAACATTACTCTTATTGATTCATGACCAAATCTGAGCCAGGTTTGTGCATGAATTTGGTCTAAGGGTGAGAGGAATGTCAATGAAAATGTAAGCTTTCATAGAAATTGGATTTATTGGAATTTTTGACTGCATATTTTTATTTGTTCACATTTTAACTTAAATATCTACAGTATGTCCGTGTAACTGTGTAGAAACCTTGTAGTTGCTGTTTCTGACAAACACAGTATTTTCTCTAAATGGTGCATTATAAAAGCAGTATGTCCGACATGGGTCACACACACGTTATCGCTGAATTCAAATGGTCTAAAGTGGAGTTTTATTCAACAGAACCACACTTATTATGAAGATGATTTTATTTGGGTTTGTTCGATGAGGCTGCGTGATGTACTGTGTGGTTGTATTAACGCATGACCTGGATTGTAGTTTGATTCGACTTTTTAGTTAAAATTTCTGAAGATATTTTTCATCTGTTGGAAAAACGCCCAAAAGAGTAACACTTAAAAAAGAAAAAAAAAAAAGAAATCTGGATTTGTGGAAGTTTTATTGTGAAACGCCTGGTCCAAGTATTGTGGCGTAGATCAGAAAATGATCGAATTATGTCTAAATGTGAAAAATTTTAATGATAGAACAAATCGATATACACTTCAATAAAGCATTTTACAAGAGCCACGTTTCCTCTGGTCATTTCAATGGCACTATCAGCACGATATGGGGTAGTGTGACGGTGTAAAAGGTGGAGTTACCAATCACAGTGAAGTGTGGACTCTCAAAAGGTTTCATTGTTATTTATTTGAGAATAATGTTTATTTGTGAATCATTTTATAAATAAGACCTTGTTTGGTTGACTCTTGGTTTAGTCCTGTCCAAGCCTTACTTAAGATCTGGTTCAGTCCTAGTGTAGTCCTGGTCCTGGTTTAGTTCTGTTTCAAGGTTGCATTCACATGGTCCAGTTTGAGTCATGATCTGATCAGTCCTGGTCTAGTCTTGGTCTAGTCTTGGTTTGGTTGTGGATTTTGTCCCAGTTTAGTAACTTTCATGTGCTGATGCAAAAGTGAAGGTAACCTTAGTCTTTGTTCCAACATACTTTAGTCCTGGTTTAGCCCTGGTTTAGTCCTCATAATCCTACTAGGTGGAGTTGTCAGAAATAGCAGTTGGCTTTAGTTACCGCTTAAAGAAAATCTGCATATAGTTTAGTCTTGATTTAATCCATGTTCATTTATGGTTTAGTCTTGGTAAAGTCTTGGTTTAGTCTCTTCATATATAACATGTGTAACTAGAGGTGGGCAATATAACAAAAAGAAGAGATGCCAATTTGAATATCAAGTAGTATCGTCTATAGTTTAAAAAGAAAATTTAAAAAAGAACTGAACATTGAAAAAAAAAAGTGATAGTTCTTTAGTGATTCATTTCACAGACATTTCACATGTGTCTGATAATTAAACTTTAAATACATGTTTTAACATATTTGTATTAGATTGACATAATATTTGAATATTGCTATCGGAATACTCGATATATTCATTTTTGTCTATATCCCCAGTCCTGCATGTAGCATGCAGTAGCATTCATGTTGAGACAGAGGCCACTGAACTGTAGACCCTTATCTATAATTGGTTAAATGAGTTTAGCGTTTTATGGACGTTTTATCTGCATCCATTCACACGTTTCATGTCTTTTCAATTCAAACTTACTCTATAAATAAAAGGGAGGAATACAATACTACTGTATACAATTTACTCTCAACATTTTACTCTTAGTCCTGGTTTAGTCCTGGTTTAATCCTGGTTTACCCCTGGTTTAAGCCTGGTTTAGTCCTGGTTTAATCCTGGTTTACCCCTGGTTTAATCCTGGTTTACCAGGTTTAATCCTGGTTTAGTCCTGGTTTAATCCTGGTTTACCCCTGGTTTACCCCTGGTTTAATCCTGGTTTAATCCTGGTTTAATCCTGGTTTAGTCCTGGTTCAATCCTGGTTTACCCCTGGTTTAATCCTGGTTTACCCCTGGTTTAATCCTGGTTTACCCCTGGTTTAATCCTTGTTTACCCCTGGTTTAATCCTGGTTTAGTCCTGGTTCAATCCTGGTTTAGTCCTGGTTTAATCCTGGTTTACCCTTGGTTTAATCCTGGTTTACCCCTGGTTTAATCCTGGTTTAGTCCTGGTTTAATCCTGGTTTACCCCTGGTTTACTCCTGGGTTATCCTGGTTTAGTCCTGGTTTAATCCTGGTTTACCCCTGGTTTAATCCTGGTTTAATCCTGGTTTAGTCCTGGTTCAATCCTGGTTTACCCCTGGTTTAATCCTGGTTTACCCCTGGTTTTATCCTGGTTTACCCCTGGTTTTATCCTGGTTTAGTCCTGGTTCAATCGTGGTTTACCCCTGGTTTAATCCTGGTTTACCCCTGGTTTAATCCTGGTTTAATCCTGGTTTAGTCCTGGTTCAATCCTGGTTCAGTTCTGGTTCAATCCTGGTTTACCCCTGGTTTAATCCTGGTTTAGTCCTGGTTTAATCCTGGTTTACCCCTGGTTTAATCCTGGTTTAGTCCTGGTTTAATCCTGGTTTACCCCTGGTTTAATCCTGGTTCAGTCCTGGTTCAATCCTGGTTTACCCCTGGTTTAATCCTGGTTTACCCCTGGTTTAATCCTGGTTTAGTCCTGGTTTAATCCTGGTTTACCCCTGGTTTAATCCTGGTTCAGTCCTGGTTCAATCCTGGTTTACCCCTGGTTTAATCCTGGTTTACCCCTGGTTTAATCCTGGTTTACCCCTGGTTTAATCCTGGTTTAGTCCTGGTTCAATCCTGGTTTACCCCTGGTTTAATCCTGGTTCAGTCCTGGTTCAATCCTGGTTTACCCCTGGTTTAATCCTGGTTTACCCCTGGTTTAATCCTGGTTTACCCCTGGTTTAATCCTGGTTTACCCCTGGTTTAATCCTGGTTTAGTCCTGGTTCAATCCTGGTTTACCCCTGGTTAAATCCTGGTTAAATCCTGGTTTAGTTCTGGTTTAGTTCTGAATTTAGACCCCATTTACGTTATTCAGTGTCTAAACCCGAATTGTTCAATGTTTGTACTGTTTGTATTATGATCTTACTGTTGTTGTACAATCAGCTGTTACTCTGTTACCACTGTACATGATACAATCAATATGGACTTAAGTTCAAAGTGATTCTGACCGTGACACTCTCGGATCCAAAGTCCAGGTGTCATTATGTAAGGGCTATAAAACCTGGTCGGGATCACGATCAAGACAGAAATCTTCCTAAAACGTCTGAGTTGGAGTTCGTATCCAAGTCTAAACATGCAGACCATCTTTGGGAAGAACGGGACAGAGACTCCAGAACCCGTCCAGGCCACAGTCAGAGGTACGCATCTTTAAACGATGACCATTATGATCAAATATTCAATGGTAAACTAACATATGCATATTTAACCAGTCCAAGTCCAGTTAGATTAGGCTGCAACAGTAATTGATATTAAAAATGTTATTCAAAAATGTTTTTATACTTGAATATAAAAAGATCTGTGTACGGTCTATCCAACATCCAGACAATCTCTTATCTATTATTGTCAATTATATCAGTAGAATATGATGTTGTAAAGTAATTGTTTTATCATCTTTAAAGGTCTAACGTGAACAAGTTACAGCATCAGACTGGAACAGTAATATTTCATAATTTGCTTATGTGCAGAACAAACAGAAGACCTTTTACAGTCGCTATTACTAATATTATCATTGGAACACACAGTTACTCTGAGGTGGGTTTGGTCCTGGTACAGCCTTGGTTTGTACTATAGTACTGGTTTTGTTCTTGTTATGTCTTGATTTAGAGCTGATTTAGTCCCCAGTTCAGTCCTTTTTATTCTCTGGTTTAGTTCTTGTTCAGTCTTGGTTTAGAACTTTAAAGAAACTTGATTCAAATTAAATGCATGATCCCTTTATGCTTTCTCCTTTCATTGTGTCCAACGAGCTGCAAATGCTGCAACACATTTCTCCAGTTTGATCAGACCTCACTTCCTGAGTGTGGTGGTGTTGTTACAGTCCCGGTTGAGTCCTTTCTAGCCCTGATTCAATCCTGCTGTAGTGCTGGTTTAGTCCTGCTTTAGCTCTGTTTTAGTCCTGGTTTACCTTCTGTGTTTCAGGCTGTATCCCGGACTGGCTGGAGGGGACGCTGATCAGAAATGGCCCTGGGTTATTCTCTGTGGGAGACGCTCAGTACAATCACTGGTTTGATGGCCTGTCTCTCATCCACAGCTTCACCTTCAAAAATGGTGAGAAATTTGGACATATGACATATTTTTTCTAATAGTTTAAACAACAATAAAGGCATTGTCCAAGTCTGTGGGAAAGTCTGCACACACGTGGGTCAGGGCGATGCGGTCAGAGTGAGAGACATGGATATCATGGATGTGACGCGAGCATTCTTGATTCATGCAGAGGGGGGGGGGAAATAGACTGACACATACAAACTGGAGACGTTTAACAGCGTAAGTGCATCACAAAATGACAATGAAATGATGTATTTTACCTGTGTGTGCTTTGTCCAGGTGAAGTGAGCTACAGGAGTAAGTTTCTGGAGAGCAACACATACAAGAGGAACATCAGGGCTGACCGCATTGTGGTGTCCGAGTTTGGGACCATGGTCTACCCCGACCCGTGCAAGAACATATTCTCCAGGTACAGGCCCGTTTAGTCTGGTGCAGTCCAGCTTTAGTCCTGGGTCGGTTCTGATTTAGTGCATGGTTATGTCCTGCTTTTGTCAATCTTCAGTCTGGGTTTTTCCCTGCTTTAGTCCCATTTCAGACCCTGGTTTTGTCCCTGGTTAGTGCTACTTTAGTCCTGCTTTAGTCAGGTCTCTGTTTACTTCTACCTTAATCCTGATAGTCTTGCTTTAGTCCATAGTTCAGTCTTGGTTTAGAGCTGGTTTTGATTAGATGTGTTTAGATTGTTTAGATATGTTTAGATCTGCTTGAATCCTGTTTTATTCTTGGTTTTGTCCCTGGTTAGTGCTACTTTAGTCCTGCTTTAGTCAGGTCTCTGTTTACTTCCACCTTAATCCTGATCTCTGAGTCTCGCTTTAGTCCATAGTTCAGTCTTGGTTTAGTGCTGGTTTTGATTAGATGTGTTTAGATTCTTTAGATGTGCTTTAGTTCTGCTTAAATCCTGGTTTCTTCTTGGTTTAGTCCTGGTTCAGTCCTAGTTTAGTCCTGTTTCAACCCTGTCTCTGTCCTGCAGGTTCTTCACTCACCTGTCCAACGTAATCCCAGACTTCACTGATAATAACCTGGTGAATATCATACAATATGGAAAAGATTATTACGCCGCTTCAGAAGTCAACTACATCAACGAGATCAACCCCAGCACCCTGGAGACCATAGGACGGGTTAGGACATTTACATAACTTACTACTTAATAATACTAATACTACTGCTTGCTTCTACAGCTACTATTATTTATTACTGCTTACTACTCTGTCCCAGCAGATTTTTTACCCTAAAAAGTTTGAATTGTGTTTACTCGGTTTTTCAATGCATTTTTTTTTACACTTAAGTCACTCAAATTCAAGAGTCTGAGCAAATCCAACCTGCTATACCAAGTAAATGTCGTAGGGAACCAGTCTAATTTGTCAGAATCAGCCTTCTCAAAGCCTGCAGACTCTGTACTCGAGTACTACGGGACACAGGCTCGGAGAAGTTCACAAGCTCACACTTTGCTCTTTCAGCTTTTGGGAAAGGTGGACTTAATGACATCACAGGAAATCAAACTGACGTGCTACTCGCCATAATAAAAGCCAAGAGTGAATCTGAACTATAATATAACAAATAAAATAAAACCAACTTCCTCATCAAAAATATTGGAACATTGTGATTTTCTTTCAATCCTCCATCAGTACTTTTCATTATACTTCTTGAACGTTGTTAATTCTTGATAGATATATTATCCAGATAACTTAAGAACATGACATACATTAACTGAAGTGAATACAATGGTCCTACTGAAAATACAATTCAGAATTCCTTATTTCATCCGGTGGTGTTCAGAATACTGTGACTTTTCTACAGGAATACATTGTTCTATTTGATCAGAAAATTTAGATAACAGTAATAAATTAAAACGTGTGAGTATGTGCGACCTTTCCCTTCTCTTTTGTGATAAATAAATGGTGAAACAGACATAAAGCTGTTTTATTCCTTTGCTCTGTTTCTACACTAGAATACACTGCAACTTAAAGTATTTTAAGTTCAGGTAGCCTACTCCGAATACAGCTTTTTATTCAGTATTTATCAGTATTGTATATCCTATGGGGCGCACCAGAAAAAGAGAAACTTTGACTTAAATTATCTTCCATACTACTACAACAAAACTGTTAAATTGAATGAAACTTAAATTGAATGAACAGAAATGAAGGTTAATGCACATGTTGTCCTGTTTTGTGAAGCACTTTGAATTGCCTTGTGTACAAATTGTGCTCTACAAATCACCACCACAGTAATTATACGTAACTTTTATCCCAGGATTTGAGTTCTTTTCATGTATAAATATTTTTTCAGACAAACTACAGGAACTACATCTCCCTGAACCTGGCCACGGCTCACCCTCACTACGACGAGGAAGGCAACACCTACAACATGGGCACGGCCATCATGGGGCTGGGCAAACCCAAATATGTCATCTTCAAAGTGCCGCACAACGCTTCAGGTAAGGTCAAAACACAAGTCCCACACAATGGATCAGGGGTCAAGTCCACATCACCACTGTATGTTTCAGGCAAAAGGATTTCTTTTTATCTTTTGATTTGGAATTGGGGCAAGGTATTCACAGAATCCTCCAAATCAGGAAGGAATAAACTGTCTGAAACCAATGAATAGGAGAGACTGAGTCATGATGCCACACCCACACACCTGGAGCCACCATCAGTCACCTCCTCTACGTGGATGACATCAAGCTGTATGCTAAGAGCGAGTGGGACATTGACTCCCTGATCCACACCAAGATCTACAGCTCAGATATCAGAAGCATGGTCGGATGGTGACTAAGAGAGGGAAGGTAGTCCACACAGAGGGGGTCTCACTCCCAGAAGAGCGATAGCAGACATTGAGAACAGTTACAAGTACCTGGGAATCCCGCAGGCAAATGGCAACCTCGAAGAGGAAACAAGGAAAGCAGCTATGGCCAAATACCTACAACAAGTGAGGCAAGTCCTCAGAAGCAGCTCAATGGCAAGAACAAGTCCCGGGCAATAAACTGCTACGCCCTGCCAGTGATCAGACCCTGCCAGTGATCCCATACCCTGCCAGTGATCCCATACCCTGCCAGTGATCCCATACCCTGCCAGTGATCCGATTCCCTGCAGGAATAATCAGTTGGCCAAAGGAGGAGATACAGACCAAAGATGTTAAGACACGAAAGCTCCTGATCACGCATGGAGGGTTCCACCCCAAATCCAGCACCCTGAGACTGTACACTAGCCGTAAGGAAGGAGGCCGAGGACTAGTGAGCGTGAGAGCCACTATCCAGGACCAAACGTCCAAGATCCATAAGTACATCAAGGACAAGGTTCCTACAGATGACGTGCTCAGTGAAGGTCTCAGACACTGGGGAACAGAGGATGATGAGGTGCTGGAGGGACCATCATGGGAGGACACGCCCCTACATGGGATGTACCACCGGAACATAACTGAAGAGGCTGATATCACAAAATCCTACCAATGGTTAGAAAGAGCCGGTCTGAAGGACAGAGGCCCTGATCATGGCAGCACAGAGGCCCTGAACACCAGATCAATACAGGCCAGATCTACCACACCAGACAAGACCCAAGGTGTAGGCTGTGCAAAGGGGCCCTGAGACCATCCCACACATAACTGCAGGTGCAAGATGCTGGCAGGGACAGTATACATGGAGCGCCATAACCAGGAGCTGGCATAGTGTACAGAAACATCTGAGCAGAGAACGGGCAGGAGACCCCAAGGACAAAGTGGAAACACGTCCAAAGATGGGGGAGAACGACAGAGCCAAGGTCCTCTGGGACCTCCAAATACAGACAGACCGAATGGTAATGGAGAACCAGCCGGACATAGTGGTGGTCTCAAGGGTCAGAGGAAAGCTGTGGTGGTGAACATTGCAGTACATGGGATGGTAACATCCAGAAAAAGGAACATGAGAAACTAGAGAAATACCAAGGCCTCAGAGAGGAGCTGGAGAAGGCCTGGAGCGTGAAGGTATCAGTGGTGCCCGTAGTGATCGGAGCACTTGGGGCAGTGACCCCCAAACTGGAGGAATGGCTTGAGCAGATCCAGGAAAGACATCAGACATCTCGGTCCTGAAAAGTGTAGTGCTCGCAACACCGCGGAGGGTGAGGAAGAGTTTTGTTTTTTATAGATAGATAGATATAGGAGAGGAGAAGATACAGAGCACCGGCGGTAAGAGGCGAGATTTCCAGGAAAGGTATGATTGAATATTGCAACAAAGATCAAATTAGTTCATGTTCAGGACAGACATGTCACTCAAATCAGCTATTTCCCTTTTGTGATCACACTTATTTTTTTTGTTTTTAAAGAACATGACCAAACCAAGTCCTTATCAGGACTAAAATTATCTCAATTTAGGACCAAATGACGATGTGAATGCACCCTTAAAATGTAGTCTTGGTTTAGTCCCATGCAAGTCCTACATTAGTTCCGGTTCAGTCCCAGCAGTCCTGATTTTGATCTTTGTACCAACATAGTTTAGTCCTAGTTTAACCCTGGTCAAAACTCAATCCTCCACAGATCCAGAGCAGAAGAAGCCTGCTCTGAGGAAAGTGCAGCAGGTGTGCTCCATCCCGTTCCGTTCACTCCTCTTCCCGAGTTACTACCACAGTTTTGGGATGACTGAGAACTACATCATCTTTGTGGAGCAGCCCTTTAAACTGGACATGGTCAATCTCGCCACGGCCTATTTCAGAGGCGCCAACTGGGGAAACTGTCTGAAGTTTGACGAGAACGAGACCGTAAGGACATATTCTCCTCCTCTGTCCTCTTCATCCTCTGCTCCTCTGACCTTCTCTTCATCTTCTGCTCCTCTGACCTTCTCCTCTGAATCCTCTGCTCCTTTGACATTCTCTTCATCCTCTGCTCCTCTGACCTTCTCCTCTGCATCCTCAGACCCTGTTCCATTTGGTGAACAGACACACGGGGAAGAGAGTGTCGACCCTGTTCTACGGCGACGCCCTGGTGACGTTCCACCACATAAATGCGTACGAGGAGCAGGACCATGTGGTGTTTGACCTCATCACTTACAAAGACTCAAATCTGTACAACATGTTTTACCTCAAGAACATGACACAAGACACAAGCAAACTCATCGAGAGCAATAAAGGATTCAGCCCCCCAGTTTGCACCCGCTTTGTCCTGCCACTCAACATCAGCACGGTACATGAGGACTGAACCAGGACTGAACCAAGACCGAACCAGGACCGAACCAGGACTGAACTAGGACCGAACCAGGACCGAACCAGGACCGAACCAGGACTGAACCAGGACCGAACCAGGACCGAACTAGGACTGAACTAGGACCGAACCAGGACCGAACCAAGCCCGAACCAAGACTGAACTAGGACCAAACCAGGACTGAACCAGGACCGAACCAGGACCGAACCAGAACCGAACCAGGACTGAACCAGAACTGAACCAGAACTGAACCAGAACGAACCAGGACTGAACCAGGACCGAACCAGGACTGAACTAGGACCGAACTAGGACCGAACCAGGACCGAACCAGGACTGAACCAGGACCGAACCAGAACCGAACCAGGACCGAACCAGGACTGAACCAGGACTGAACCAGGACTGAACCAGAACGAACCAGGACTGAACCAGGACTGAACCAGGACCGAACCAGGACCGAACCAGGACTGAACCAGGACCGAACCAGGACCGAACTAGGACTGAACTAGGACCGAACCAGGACCGAACCAAGCCCGAACCAAGACTGAACTAGGACCAAACCAGGACCGAACCAGGACTGAACCAGGACTGAACCAGAACTGAACCAGAACTGAACCAGAACGAACCAGGACTGAACCAGGACCGAACCAGGACTGAACTAGGACCGAACTAGGACCGAACCAGGACCGAACCAGGACTGAACCAGGACTGAACCAGGACCGAACCAGGACCGAACCAGAACTGAACCAGGACTGAACCAGGACTGAACCAGGACTGAACCAGGACCGAACCAGGACTGAACTAGGACCGAACTAGGACCGAACCAGGACCGAACCAGGACTGAACCAGGACTGAACCAGGACCGAACCAGGACCGAACCAGAACTGAACCAGGACTGAACCAGGACTGAACCAGGACCGAACCAGGACTGAACTAGGACCGAACTAGGACCGAACCAGGACCGAACCAGGACTGAACCAGGACTGAACCAGGACCGAACCAGGACTGAACCAGGACTGAACCAGGACCGAACCAGGACCGAACCAGGACCGAACAAGGACTGAACCAGGACTGAACTAGGACTAAACCAGGACCGAACCAGGACCGAACCAGGACCAAACCAGGACTGAACCAGGTCTGAACCAGGTCTTAACTAAGGCTGAACAAGGGCTGAAGCAGGTCTGAACTGGGACCGTACCTGGACTAAAGACTAAACTAGACCTGGACCTGGACCAAAATTCAATTACCATTAGAGTTGTACTACAATGGGGTTAAATCAGGTCTAAACCAGGTCTAATCTAGACCTGCCTCAGTCCTGGTTGGGGTTGGAAGTGAACAAGCACTAGATTAGAAAGTAGGTTTATAACAGAATTCACCCAGAACTGTTCTTTACAAACTCTGTGTTTCAGGAGTCTGAAAGAAAAGTGAATCTGGTGACGCTCAAAAACACTTCTGCGACAGCCGTGATCCAGGGAGATGGATCTGTTTACTGCACGCCTGACACCATTTTTCAAGGTACACTACCGACTCGACACTACTTGTCTCAGCCCCGGTTTAGCGCATTTCCATTTGGTGCAACCTCCTCTGACCAGGGACTTCTTTAGAACCCTCTTCCTCTTCGGGCCAAGTCGATCCAAGCAGGGACTAAATGTGACGTCCACAGACTGTCAGACGCTGATGGGGTAAAAGTCTAACGTTTCTGCAGCAGGAGACCATGATGTGTCCTCTGTAAACAAGCTGCCACTACACAAGTTTAGAGGCTTAAATAGGCATGAGACATAAAATGTAGACCACAGCCTCTAATCTTGTTTCTGATTGGTTCATTGATTTTCAGGATTGGAGCTCCCAAGAATAAACTATAACTTCAACACCAAGAAATACAGATATGTCTATGGATCCAGAGTCGAGTGGTCGCCACATCCAAACAAGGTACAAAAACAGGACTAAACCTTCCCCTCTTGTCTGGAGTCGAGAGGGGGTACTGTGAGGGGGCACTGTGACGGGGGGTGCTGTGAGGGGGCACTGTAGGGGGCACTGTGAGGGGGGCACTGTGAGGGGGGCACTGTGAGGGGGCACTGTGAGGGGGCACTGTGAGGGGGGCACTGTGAGGGGGGCACCGTGAGGGGGCACTGTGAGGGGGGCACTGTGAGGGGGGCACTGTGAGGGGGGCGCTGTGAGGGGGCACTGTGAGGGGGCACCGTGAGGGGGGCACTGTGAGGGGGGCGCTGTGAGGGGGCACTGTGAGGGGGCACTGTGAGGGGGCACCGTGAGGGGGGTACTGTGTGGGGGCACTGTGGGGGGGGCACCGTGAGGGGGGCACTGTGAGGGGGGCACCGTGAGGGGGGCACCGTGAGGGGGGCACCGTGAGGGGGCACCGTGAGGGGGCACTGTGAGGGGGGCACTGTGAGGGGGGCACTGTGAGGGGGGCGCTGTGAGGGGGCACTGTGAGGGGGCACCGTGAGGGGGCACTGTGAGGGGGGCACTGTGAGGGGGGCACCGTGAGGGGGCACCGTGAGGGGGCACTGTGAGGGGGGCACTGTGAGGGGGGCGCTGTGAGGGGGCACTGTGAGGGGGCACTGTGAGGGGGCACCGTGAGGGGGCACCGTGAGGGGGCACTGTGGGGGGGGCACCGTGAGGGGGGGCACCGTGAGGGGGGCACCGTGAGGGGGGCACCGTGAGGGGGCACCGTGAGGGGGCACTGTGAGGGGGGCACTGTGAGGGGGGTCTGTTCAGTGGAGTGGAGAGGGCGAGTGGGGACATAGGGTAGGAGTAGTAGTAGGTCATGGATAAATAAGAACTTAACTAGGCCTTTAAAGTACTTTTAACTTCTTTTACTCACTCAAAGTTGTATTTAGAGCGATTGCTGCTTGTTTGAGTGATCTTTATTCTCCTGCCTTAAAGACACCATTGCTCCGAAGATCCCCCGTTTTCACCGACCCTCCAGCAGTAGTTTTCAAATGCAAGTCAGCAGACTTGTTTCTTTTATGAAGTGGTTTTGGATCAATACTAAAATATGATCCACAAGTGTCTTTGATTGTAACTACAGTAACTACAGTAACTACAGTAACTACAGTAACTACAGACAAAAGAGTCATTGATGGACAAAGGCAGGAGATAAACTGGGTCCACATCACATCTAACCCAGGTCTTGTTACAGATTGCTAAAGTGGACGTAGAGAAGCGCACTCATGTGGAGTGGTTCCAGGAGAACTGTTATCCGTCTGAACCCGTGTTTGTACCGTCTCCCGGGGCAACGGAGGAGGATGATGGTAAAACGGCCTCTGGAAAACAGATTTTAAGATTAATACACACTTTGAACTCTTTAAGTTTGATACACACATCACTGTTATTATTATTAGACGCAACACGTTGTATACCTTACATTGTTAAAATATGATTTTATAATATATGACATTGTACTAACAACATACAGACACTTTTACATTGTTCACTCTTTGTTTCATTGCAGTCATTTGCTCAAATCTAAAAAGTTTCATAAATGTACACTCAGCATCCCATATTAAAAGAAAAGAACAGAAATTATTATTATTAAAAAAGAAAAACTGAAATATCACATGGTCATAAGTATTCTTTGCTCAGTATTGAGTAGAAACACCATTTTGAGCGAGTACAGCCATGAGTCTTCTTGAGAATGATGCTATACGTTTTTCACACCTGGATTCGGGGATTCTCTGCCATTCTTTGCAGATCCTCTCCAGTTCCATCATGTCGGATGGTGAATGTTGGTGGACAGCCATTTTTAGGTCTCCAGAGATGCTCAATTGGGTTTAGGTCAGGGCTCTGGCTGGGCCAACTTCTTGTTGGAAGGTGAACCTTCGTTTGAGGTTTTATTCCTGGTTATCTCTGTATTTGCCGCCCCATAGCATGTTTCACTATTGAGATTGTATTGGGGAGTCATATCAGACCAGAGAATCTTATTTCTCATGGTCTGGGAGTCCTTCATGTGTTCATGGCTTCCATATGTCTTGCACTGAGGAGAGGCTTCAGTCGGACTACTCCCCCATAAAGCCCCGACTGGTGGAGGCAGTGATAGTTGACTTTGTGGAACTTTCTCCCATCTCCCTGCTGCATCTCTGGAGCTCAGCCACAGTTTTCTTTGGGTTCTTCTTTACCTCTCACCAAGGCTCTTCTCCCACGATTCCTCAGTTTGACAGGACGGCCAGGTCTAGACAGAGTTCTGGTCGTCCCAAACTTCTTCCATTTAAGGATTATGGAGGCCACTGTGCTCTTAGGAACCTTGGATGCTGCAGAAATTATTGGCCAGATCTGTGTCTTGCCACATTTCTGTCTCTGAGCTCCTTGGGCAGCTCCTTGGGGCGGCTCCTTGGGGCAGCTCCTTGGGGCGGCTCCTTGGGGCAGTTCCTTGACCTCCTGATTCTCATTTGCTCCGACGCTGTGAGCTGTAGGTCTTATACAGCAAACAGCAAATATGAATACTTCTGACCATGTAATATTTCACTTTTTTTTTTTTATAAATTGGCAAAAATGTCAAGATGGGGTGCTGAGTGTACATTGATGAGAATCAAAATGAACTTTTTTTATTTTAGTAAATGGTTGCAATGAAACAAAGACTGAAAAGTTTAAAGGGGTCTGAATACTTTTTGTACCCACTGTATATTATGGTAAGGCATCTTTAACCTCCCTCTGCTGCCCCTTGCAGGTGTGATCCTGTCGTCGGTTATCTCTCCAGACCCTTCTGTCTCGCCATTCATGTTGGTCCTGAATGCTCGGACTTTAGAAGAACTGGCCCGAGCCGAGATCCCAGCCACAATCCACTTGGACCTACATGGGTACTTCATCCCGGCCTCTGAGACCCACTGAAACCAGTGCCAACCTAAACCAGGACAAAAGCTGTTTATTGTACATACATTAATCCTGTAATATGAAATAAATTATAATTGTAATGTAATTTTTAGATTTAATAGTATTCTGTTGTCTGTGCACCGTTATAGCTTTGGAAAATAATACTCATAAAGCAGGATTTTTTTTATGTTTAATTTTCTTTGCTGTAAAAATGTGTATATTTTTATGATATTGTTTTTGCACATACATTCATCATATATGGCTGGTTCAAATAAAAGTAAAATTAACTGAAAAATATGTCTACATTACTAATTCATTTTCCAATGACATACCACTGGGAGTAAACTGCATGTATTCCTATCAAGGATAGTTCCACCGTTACCATGGTGGCACAACGTACACATGCTGAGTTTTTATATGGTCTGAAAATTCAACTAAATAAAATTAAATTAAAAACAAAAACACATTTTCAGGAGCCTTCAGTATGATCATTCATGGTCCTGTTTAGGTGTTTTATTTTCAACAAAAAGTCTCATGCCAGATTGATGTGTCTCACGCATGGATCTATTGGGTCATAGTTTCATGGTCTCACTCTTCACATCAATTATAAAGAGTTTGTGAACTCACTAAATTCCTGAGAAGGTTAAGCTAATGCTAGCTTGACTGAAATGTCATTTGAAAAGAACAGCAAAAGTTAGCTCAACTGATGTAGTTTCAATTAAATCAGTTCTTATCGGGTCAGAATTTCTTCGAAAAAACAATCAGATTTAAGTCAAACTTGATTAACAAAGCTTCTGCACGAGGCTGCTGGGCATGTTTTCTATGCCCTCATTGGACACGTCAGCTCATCCAAACAGGTGCAGCTAAACTGTCACCGAATAGCTGTTCATTTGTGTCCCGGGCTTTCATTGGCCAGTATGGGGGAAATGTAAGTTTTCTGAAACGTGTAGAGAAGATATCATATTGAAGCCTTGGAGTGTAGAGAACTAAGACTAATTAACTAAATAACTTTTCTTCTAAAGATCTATTACTTACAAATGACTTTAAGATTTCCCCCCAATTATCAATTGTGATCATAGACCATAAATACCAGTGGACCACTCGAATATGTTATTCAAAGATGGCGCTGAAGACGGATGCCATGGTGTTTTGGTGCGCCTTGTTTTGGCTGTTTTTTGTGCCTAAATCGTGTGTCAGTGTGCCCTTGAAGCCACGAAGAGCTCTTAAACATCAGCACCACCACTCCTATAGATCTTGTCCCAGTTTTTTTTTTTTTTGCCTCTGCTGCAGATTTAGGTCTTATTTTGGCCAAAAGAGTGAGATGCCTCAGACGAGGAAAGCGAGGGGGGGTTCTCGTGCATTTTTAGAAAAGCAACATGTGTGCGTCATTACTTGGGATTTTCCTCTCCAACATTCGTTCACTCAGAAACAGGATGGATAAACTGGAACAACAAGGAAAAGCCATGAACTACCAAAGCACAGACAGTTTACTAAAGTTGTGACCAGAGAGCAGAACACACTGGATCAATGTTATACAACTCTCAGTAACGCCTTTGCGTTGTAGCCTGCTGCCCTGGCCTTTTCAGATCACGTCATGGTTCACCTGATCCCCATGTACAGACAGCGGCTGAAGCTCTCCAAACCTGTATTGAGGACTTTTTAGAAGTGGTTTGGACAGACTGGGAGCTTTTCAGAGATTACGATACATACATTCGATTCTGTGAGGACAGCATTATAATAACACAACACACACCACAGTAACTTTCAACAATGACAAACCCTGGTTCACACGGAAACTGAGCAGTTAAGGCAGCAGGAGGCAGCGCACAGGGCTGGGGACAGAGAGAGCTACAAAGGTGCAAAATTTTGATTTAGCTGGAATGTGTCAAGAGCTAGATCTAAGTACAATACGTGTCTGGAGCTGCAGTTCTCTGACCACAACCCCACCTCTGTGTGGAGAGGCCCCACGCTGCAGACGACTGGCCAAAGAACTCAACACCTCAACACCTGGTCTTGCCCCAGCTCAAGTCCTTCACCTCCCCCTGCTGGACCTCCTGCAGTTTGCCCACTATTGCGAAATTTCTATTATAACGATCTTCAAGAAATAAAGTAAAACAATAGAACAGTTATCTTTTCTCACATGACCTACATCATATGGAAACTGGCTCTGAGATGCTGAGTACAAGGACAAAGAACAGAGGTAGTTGATTACATTTGCATCCCGATCTGACACAAAAAAAGACAATGCCCTGGCCAGAAGGCCAGGTGTTCATGCAAAGAGGATCATCCTGGACCCCCGGAGTTTCTCTCCCGAATGGGGAGAAACCAGTCTTTGATCGGGACACATCAGAGTACCGGCGCATATTTATCAGTTGTGTGAGAGCATAAGGGGCCATTTTACATAGAGTAAAAAAACATCTGGTATTTTCTTCCACAACACTACAGAGCCAACAGGTCTGTAGATGATGTCATCAACCTGGCACTCCACTTCATCCTGGAGCATCTGGACTCCCAGGGAACCTATGTCAGGATCCTGGTATTGGATTTCAGCTCTGCATTCAGCACCATCTCCCTGCTCTGCTCCAGGACAGGCTCTCCCGGCTCAACATGCCTGACTCCACCTGCAGGTGGATCACTTCCTGACGGATCGGAGGCAGTGCGTGCAGCTGGGGAAGAATGTCTCAGACACTCAGACTATCAGCACAATATCTCCACAGGGCTGTGTACTTTCTCCCCTGCTCTTCTCCCTGTACACAAACTGCTGCACCTCCAGCCACGACTCCGTAAAACTGATCAAGTTTGCGGACGACACCACCTTCATCAGGCTCATCTCAGACGGGGATGAGTCTGTCTACAGGAGGTGGAGCGGCTTGTGTCCTGGTGCAGCGGTAACAACCTGGAGCTCAATTCCCAGAAGACAGTGGAGATGATCGTGGACTTCAGGAAAGACTTTCTCTCTCTCCTTCTCTCGGTTTCGCTCTCTTTTTTTTAATGGTACAGCGTAAAACACATACTTAGAAGACGTACAACTTCAGAAGACGTAAAACTACAGCAGGAGGCGCCATTAACATCATCATAAGCTCATTGTAGATATAAAGCATAATGTCTGTATACCAACCGAACCGCCTTAAACACCAAAGAAGAAGAAGAAGTCTAAAGAATAAAACATAATAGATCCATGGAATACAATCTAAGACGTACAACTACAGTAGACGGCGGTAATGTAACACTTAGATACCAACCGCGATAAAACGCCAAAGAAGAAGAATTTGTTGTTGTTGTTGTTGTTTTATGGCGGTTGGCATCCGAGTGTTGCATTACCGCCAGACTTTATTCCTCAGACGTTTCGTAGTCCTCAGACTCTGTCGTAGTCTGAAGAAGAATTTGTGGGCTTGCTTGGAACTCCTGTGCTTGGAACTCCTGTGCTTGGAACTCCTGTGCTTGGAACTTCTGTGCTTGGAACTCCTGTGCTTGGAACTCCTGTGCTTGGAACTCCTGTGCTTGGAACTCCTGTGCTTGGAACTCCTGTGCTTGGAACTCCTGTGCTTGGAACTCCTGTGCTTGGAACTCCTGTGCTTGGAACTTCTTTGCTTGGAACTTCTGTGCTTGGAACTCCTGTGCTTGGAACTCCTGTGCCTGGAACTCCTGTGCTTGGAACTTCTTTGCTTGGAACTCATGTGCTTTGAACTCCTGTGCTTCTGAAGAATGAGGTCAAAAGAATAAAATCTGGCCGTAATGTAACACTTGGATACCAACCGCCACACAACAACAACAACAACAACAACAACAACAACAACAACAACAACAACAACAACAACAACAACAACAACAACAACAACAACAACAACAACAACAACAACAACAACAACAACAACAACCAAAGAAGAAGAACCAGCTGCAGTTCCCACCCCGCTCCAGCTGGTGGCGTATCTCTGCTCATTGTGCGCTGCTGATCAGGCGGAGCTCGGGGCGTGCGCAGAGCTAAAGGCTAAAGCTAAGGACCGTGTCTGGGCCACAACAGCAGATTTCTACACTTACCCAAATGTTTAACCCGCAGCAATGATGGATTTCGACGCGTTGTTTAACGAAAAGTCCCTCGAATTTTCTGATTTCCAAGAATTTACGGTAGGTTTGCGTTCGTTTAGGGCCAGTGCTAAAGCTAAAGCTAACAAGACCTGCGTAGCAGCTAATGGCGCTAAAGATCAGCTGTTATTTGTTTATTTCTATCAGCAGCGTGAGTCAAAAGAGTGTATTATGTTGACTATTTGTTCGACCATCATACATCCAAGATTTTGCACCAATCTTTTATGTTAAGCCCCTTTGTATTTCTGTGTATTTTAGCCATACACATTAGCGTAGCATTAGCAGCTCCTGACAGCTCCTGTCAAAACAAGACACCAAATGTTTTGGTCCAGCGTTTAGTGACCGCTTTTTAATATAATTGACAAAGGTTGATATAATATATAAACAGTGCAACAATTTACGTACAGCATGGGTAGTAAAATGGTTAACAAGAAATCGAGAAGTTGGAACACGATGTACCCTCTTAAAGTGTTTGCCAGCTGAGTAGAGATCTCTCAAAGTGATTGCACTTACACCATGTTTGTTGCATAACAGAACACGCAAAGTTAAATTGAGAGCAACGTATCACCGTAAATGTTCATTTATTGTAACGTTGAAGAGAAGGACACACTTTATAGGTATGTTTTTAAATAATACATTTTCCTCAAAAAGAGGCATTAAAACGATTCAGCATCAAACTGAATAAAGTGTCATATACAAAACAGTGATATATTTAATATGGCGATTTTATATTTTGTCCATCTACAGTTTATCCCCGGCCACCAGAAGCTGTCAGAGCGGGTCAGAAAACGCCTTTACTATGGACTGGACAAAGATGTTTCTCTGGACGCTCTCTCCGGACCAGTCACTGGTTTGTTTATGCTCTCTTCATATGACAACATTTAATTTTAAAGGCAACATTATGCAAAATGTACTTTTCAGAGCTTTTAACCATGTTAGAATAATTTTCCCTTCTCACCTACCCAACAAAATCTGTGTCTAGTGTGATTCATGCAAATAATCTTTGACTTTTGCTCCACGGATTGTATCTACGGCGTATATACAGAGTGAAGAGAACCAAGAAGCAGGACAAAAGGGAAACTGAACAGAGAAGGAAGGGTGTTTCTATCCCTTATGTGTCTGGCCTGTCGAAAAAACTGCAGAACATTTTTAGACAACACAAAGTCCCTGTTTATTTTAAACCAGGAAACACTTTAAGACAAAAACTGGTTCACCCTAAGGACAAGTTGCCGACTCAAAAACAGAGCAATGT
The DNA here is from genome assembly GCF_026437365.1 of Eucyclogobius newberryi. NCBI lineage: Eukaryota > Metazoa > Chordata > Actinopteri > Gobiiformes > Gobiidae > Eucyclogobius > Eucyclogobius newberryi. The sequence goes on from NW_027315723.1 coordinate 6,273,613, forward strand.
AGTTTATTCGATCCAATGCAGTGAAGAAAGCTGTAAAGAACGTTACATAGGTGAGACGAAACAGCCTCTACACAAGAGGCTCTATCAGCACAGAAGAAATACAAGTTCAGGACCACAGAGCGCCGTGCATCTCCATCTTGAAGCCTCTAATCACTCGTTTGAAGACGGTGAGGTGAAGGTTTTAAGCAGGGAGAAAAGATGGTTTGAAAGAGGAGTTAAGGAAGCTATTTTTGTTAAAAAAGAAAGACCTTCTTTAAACAGAAATGGAGGGCTAAGGTTTAATCTTCCTGTTATTTATAATGGGTTACTGAACCCCTGGAAAGGTAGAGGACCAGGACCAGGACATTTAGATGCTAATCAGGTACTCAGGGTGGTTGAGCCAGGGTCTCACAAAGAGGATTCTAATAGCCCATTAAGATTCTGAATAGGCTAGCTCGGTAGATACAAGGGGGGAGTTTCTGTTGAAACAAACAACTCTTTCTACTTCAGGAAGGCTCCTCCCAATGGGCGGGTCTTACCACAGAACAGTATTAATATCGGAGTTCTCGATCTAAATTCTTTTATTGACAATGACTCTTGGATGAGAGTCGAAACGTCTATTTTTTCAAACTGAGTCCAGATGAAACAACTGAAGCTTTTTCTACTATGGAACACGCCTGGACGAATGAGGGATTACACGACATACGGCGTATATAGCAGACAAAAGCATAATATATATTTTTAAGGACATATATCCCCCATTAATTGTTGATGAAATCCCTCATTTTTAGTGATCTGTTTAGCTTGTCAGGAGAGTATAAATGGTACCAGTCCGAAGGTTTTTGTTTCAGCCATTATCTGACTAGTTTTATCCTAAACAATCGGTGTTAGTCGTCTTTACGCTCTACAACTTTAGTTTGACTGGTTTAAAGGACAAAAGAGCTCTTTGTGGATGATAAATAATCCAAATAAAACAAGAAATTCACAGAATGGAAAAGTATGAATCATGCTAATTTTACTCTAATAAAGATTGATTATATTATAGCCCATAGATCGCCTCCTGTCTATCTTAACACTGCTAAATAAATGATAGCCCTATCAAACTTTTTGCTGTTTTTCCCAAAGGGCGTTGTGTTCTAACTGGTCCGATACATTTAAAAAAATGTAATTCTTATTTTTGAATGAAAATGAAATTGTTTACATAAATATTTGTGTTGTTTCAAATAACCAAAGGCTGTGTAGTCAAATGGCAAAAATCACATACGGAATTTGACATAAACTGGACTAAATGGGACTTTTATTTTGGCCCTTTTTCAATCTCATTCGAATTAATGAGTTAGAATGTTTATCTCAGTACCAGGCTCTGTGCAGCTGTTTTAAACACGTCGCTCCTGGAAGGGTCTAATGGAAACTGTGATGGGTCAGTTCCATTAGTTGGGGACCGGACCATGGCTTTCACAGTGCATCTCTAAATATCATACACTTTTTTTTCCCCAGAAATTGCTGTTGAATTCTTCCAAAAATCTGCTCCCAGTCCGATACGAAAACTCCACAAGAAATACGCCGCCCATGTTGCCAGGTCTGTCTAGTTTTTCACCCAACTTTTATCTAAATCATGATCAATAATCATGATCAATAATAATCAAATGTATTATTATTTTTAAGCGCTCAATTATTTTAACCTGTTCCTTTGTTTTCCTCCTTTCAGAGAAGCCTGTATCTCCCCTTGTGCTATGATGCTCGCCCTGGTTTACATTGAACGTCTCCGACACAGAAATCCGGAATATTTACAGAAGATCTCCTCCTCCGACCTTTTCCTTATCTCAATGGTACGGCTTTAACTTCTCGGGGCCCCACCTGTCAAATTGTCAATACATGCGTTTGCGGTGACGTCATACATCTGGGACTTCCCCATAGCGGCCATTTTGAAAGGGGCACGCGATATACTAGCAACCACCACGACTGCATCCTTTTCTACGGCATAATGAGTATGTAGTAGACGTGCTGTTGTGCCCCTTTCAAAATGGCGGACTCGGCTGCTACTGTACAAGTTCCCGGATGTGCGAATGCATGTATAAGCCGCAGGTGCCCGCATTGTAACGTGAGATATTTACACAGAAATATGATCCACGGGTTTTCTGTGGGCAGGTTCTAAACTGGAGACTGCCTTATATCACATGTGCGTTTTGCCGCGTCTAGATTCACTTCATCATTAGACTTTCTATGAATGAGTCTGATTGTAATCAAACAGCGTTTTTAATCTTAAAATAAAGTGACCGCTGTTCACTGATGTCTTCTACACTTGCTCTTTCTGCTAGAGTGCCCCCCAGTGGCCATTATCCAGTAAAAAAGCTATAAATTTGACGCACCGTTGTATGGGCCACAGGGTTCAAAGCGTGGGGAAATAAGTAGCGGCTTAAAGTCCGAAAAGTGTGATAGGTTTGAGAGCTTTTGCCACAAGTCTGTCTTTATAGTTGTTTTCATGTCTTTTTGTCCGTTTCAGATGGTTGCCAGTAAGTACCTGTACGACGAAGGAGAGGAGGAGGAGGTGTTTAACGATGAATGGAGCACCGCGGGAAAGATGGACGTTCAGACGATCAACAACCTCGAGATTAACTTTCTCAACGCCATCGTGAGTCCAAAACACGTTTAAAGTGGCTACGACTTCCCTATAGACGGCTGAATTTACGTCAGTTTCCAAAAAATTTACTTTCTCTCTAATTACCTGGTAAGTGTTTTTAAAATGAATCGTTGTGGACCAGTGAAAAGCGTCCAAATGGAAACTGGATGTAAATTTAAGCAAAACAATTTCTCCACTGGCAATGAAACCGATTTTAACCGAGTATGTTGAATTAATATTATGTATGTTATGTGTTATATCATGTTTTATATATAGGATTGTTGGATTAGTTAAGCAGTTCAGATTTGAGCCTTCTCAGATGTTTATGCTCCTGTGAACAGAATCTTTGGTATAGAAATGTGCATATTTATTCTATAATCTTGTTTTCTTTCAGGAGTGGAGTTTGTTCACGGAACCGGGTGATTTCTTTGACGGTCTCAGTCAACTAGAAACAAAGTATGTATATAACTGCTTTTTTGCATTTTTGATTGAAGTTTAGTCTTGGGTTAGACATGGCTTGGACTAGTTCAGTCGTGGTTAGGTTAGATCCTGGTTTAGTCCTATTGTTGTCCTATTTAGTCCTGGAATAGAACTAGTTTAGCTCTGGTTTAAATCCTGGGTTATAACTCTGTTAATTCTGGTTTAGTCCTTGAATAGAACTAGTTTAGCTCTGGTTTAAGTCCTGGGTTAGTCCTGGGTTAGAACTCTGTTAATCCTGGATTAGTCCTGGTTTAGTCCTGTTGTAGTCCCAGGTTAGAACCTAGGTAGGAAGAAGGTTAGAGCCTGTTTTAGTCTTATTGTTGGCCTAGTTTGGTCCTGATTCTGTCATGGACTAGAACTAGTTAAGACTTTTTAGTCCTGGGTTAGAACTATGGTAGTCCTGGGTCGTGGGACAGACCTGGTTTAGGCCAGTTCTCCTGAGTTTAGTCCTGATTTAGTCATTGGATTTATCTAGTTTAGTCCTTGTTTAAGTCCAGGTTATGGCTGATTTCCACATGCCTGTTTCTCTCAGTCCACCTTCAGTTTCTATAATTTCTCGAAATGTTTCCTGTCAGTATCGCAGAGCGCCAGGGTCTGAGGAGAGGATGGTTCACCTACACTGACCTCTGTGTCCTTCTGGAACAGTCCTCCTGGAACCAAGCACTCCTCGCCATGTACCAGCACTTTACCAAGGTACGCCTCTAACCTGTTTGAAACCTGGACTGTGGCTGGACATAATTAGTCGCCCCCAGATGAGTTTATGACATTTAATCCACTGATTTAACCCAGATCTCATATTCGAAAGAGCTGGTCTAGTCCTGCTCCAGACCTGGTTCTAACACGTTGGCTCTTCTCTCTCAGGTCTTCTGTTTGATCGGCCTGGTCTACCTCACCGCTGTCGCCGGACTTATTGCCTCATCCGCCGTTCTGCACACGCTCAGTCTGCAGCGGGACCTCGCTCTCCTCCTGGCTCCACTCGCCCCCCTTAACCCCTCCCACAACTTGCACATCCCCATGGTCCAGCTCGCACTGCCCCTGTCTGGCCACTCCTGCTGCGTCCTGGCAAACAACAGCCTGGAACGACCCGAGACCGCTCCCCAAACCACGTCACAAGAGCCTTCGTCCCTAGTCTGTCTCTGGGGGTCCATTCTCTCCTCCATGGGACATTTTCACCCAGAACCGGACAAGTCTTGGTTCTATTTCTGCCCCGGATGCCTCGCCAAATTTCCAAAGTTCCAGTGCGGCCTTAAAAACTCCTCTTTTTCCGATCTTGGAGGTTTGCAAAGTTCAGAGAATGCTTTTGGTTCAGATGTTTTGGGGAGAGTGGATCCGCTGTTGCCTGAAGTGAAGTTTGGGTGCTGCCATCCGGACGCCATTTTGAACAAAGCGCTCCTCATTCCTGGGTAGAACAATCAGAGCTGGAGTTTAGAGCTGGGATAAGACACGGTTTGCACTTAAGTTAAGTGATCATAACGTTTGTAATTGATTAGATCTCGTTTAAACTTTTAAATCCATTAAACCCTTTCAAAATGTGTTCTAGTTTTGATTTACTACCGTAGTTTAAATTTTAACTGCATTAAAAAAAGGAAAAGTTATTATGTAGGATCTAACGGTAAAATAAACGACTCCTTTGCATTCATGAAGCCAAATTTTCCATGTTTTAAGATACATTTTCAAGATCATTTTAAATTTTGGGGTAAGATTTTGTCCACAATCAATATAGTTTTAAGTTAATTTTATGGACCGTGTCTCTTTCCCAGGTGTAAACTTTGGCTGTGATACATAAAACAAATATAACTGCTTATTTGTTAATTTGCCATTGTTAAAAAATCGCTGAGTCGTTTAATGTAAATATATTGCCAGTTTGAAAGTTTGTGTGATCCCTCTTTTATCATTGAGGGCTCCATAGTTGAAAAACCTTCAGGGGTGTCATCTGGACAATGTTGAAGTAATTTTCCGTCTGAGGAGCCGGTCGACTTCTCTTTACTCCTGTTAATGACCATCTGATTATGAGCATTTGTTTTCTCCCTTGACCAAGTTGAGAGACACTGCTGTAAACATCCGAGACACTTGTGTTCAAAGAGGCAATAGTTTTCAACCTTCTCTTCTGCTTAAAATCCTGATCTCTGTCTTCAGATCAGTGGTTTGAAGCTTTAAGGTGAAGACAGCCCATTACAATCCTGAATTTGAGTTCCTTCTGTGTTGACACAGTCTTTTGTGCTCCAACAGATTGAAAATGAGTTTCAAACTGAAGTCAAAAGGTTTTTATTTAATTTAAAAACATTGTCCAGATAACCACCTTTGAAACATTTTCTACCACGCTTTCACTTCATTGGAGAATTAATGGTCTAAATCAGTCAGTTCAATATTAGACCTGGGGTCTCATTTATAAAGCTCTCTGGCGCACTCTGCAGTGCTGTCCGTGGTATTTATAAAACTTTGCGCAGAACTTTGCTCATCTCTGCGCAAACTGAGACCCTCCTGTAAGTTCTAGACAAAGTCTGGAGACACTTGTGGAGCAGAAGTGAAGAGAGTTTGAGCAAGTGTTTGATTCAAATGCATCTTTTAACCTAAAATATAGATTTTCACATGTTGCCCAATGTCTGACCACCGCCCCGTCTTTTGACCATTCGTACCTGTGCGTGAACAGGGCCAATGGGGAAACCTAACTCATCTCATTCAAACATGTGAGTCTGAGGCAAAACGAGAACAATATCTGCAAAAGACTGCCTGTATCGTAGGCTATTAAGTGTAGGCAAACACAATTTATTCAGACGTATTAAAAGTTGATTTGAGAGTGATGAATCGTCACTTTTGTCATAAAACATTTAGGCTGGTTTATTCTTCTCCGTCAGATCTACGCACACCTCCCTCATGTGATTGGACAAGAGTCATAAACCAGCCTTAAAGCTCAAACTGCGTGGTGGACAGCTCAGAGTGTTTGGAGTATGCACTTGCTCAGCAAAATTCCTACGCAATCCTTTATAGACGAGGCCCCTGGTTTGGTTCTGGTTTAGTCCTGTTCTACTCTCTACTATGTCTCATTGATTGACCCTTTTTGCACATTTTGAGCACATTTTACATCACCTGCATATTTCTGTTTACTAAAAGGTTTATTTTTGAAGTTTGAGGCTTTAATTTTGAAAGTGTTTTGCAGGTAAAGGGATGTTACTTAAACAATAGTTTTCTGCTCTTTGAAAGTAGGCTCCAAAAAGGTCCTAAATATAAATAAAGGGAATTTTTAGGTGGTTGGTAAAGTTGAAACAAAGGGTTTAATTTCAAAAGGCTTTCGCAGTGGCACTTGAGTGATAATAATAGTTACTAAACCAGTCAGTTTTCAGTCACATTTGTATTTTATATGGACAGTTCACTCCACTCCTCACATAGTTCTTATAACGCAGTGTTTTTTGGTTTGATTTGGAAGACGGGACTTTAAAAATGTTTTGATGCAAAGCACAACTTCCTCCGATTCTGTAAATGTGTAAAACATTGTACAAATCTGTAGAAAAATTGCATTAATAAATAATATCCAATTTTTGGCAATATGTGTGGATCTTTTCATTATTTTATGGTTAAAGCCACAGGTGAGTAACCTTTTGAGTTTGTTTAAAGGTGCACAGTGTCAAAAAAAACAATGACAACTCTACTTTTGAACACTAGAAGGCCTTTATTCTACGTCACCATGTGTAATGAGGGAGCCATCTACCACACGTAGCCCTTGGGAACCTGTGAATCCTGTTGAGCTGGCTGGTCTGGTAGTGAGAGGCCGGCCCCTTAACCAGCAGACTGTCGGTTCAAACCTCAAGATGGTTGACTTGGAACATGCTTTGTTGTTATAAAAGTGAAGTCATCAATATAAACGGACTAAATGGTGTATTACAAACAGGTGACCGAAGTGGAGCTCAACACAAATGAGCCGTAACGTGCAGCAGGTCACTTCAATAGGAATAAGTGAACACACAGTTCCTCTATGAAAGACTCGAATGAATTGGCCTTGGAATAAAGTCGTCTGGATCTGAACAGAGGGGCCAAGGAGGAAATGTGGTCAGGAAATAATCATTTGCATCTGACAGCAAAGATGAATTTCTTTAGAAAATGATATATATTATTTCACCCAGAAATAAATCTTGTCATAGTGTAAAAACAAAACAAGTGTCATTGTGGTGGAGATGTTGCACCCTCGAATGATACGACGATACATTCCGTTTTGCAACTTCTAGTAAGTCCACGGTTCAGAATACACACATTTGAGGCACGCAGGGTCACAACACCCAGAACACACCTGGGCCACACTCAACACAAGCAGTAGGCGTGGCTGACCTACTTTTCATGGATGTGCACCCTAATTCAAGTGCTCCATGTCCAATGTACAATCCAACACACAAAAGTAATAATAATTTAGCAGTGTATTGTACCATCACAATTGTATATTAGCATAATGAATTAGATGAGCTACAGAGAGCAGTGTCAGAGGAGATGATAGAGATTTGGTCCAAGTTGCTGCTGGAACTCTGGCCCGATGAGATTGTGAATGGTACAGTAGGAACTGAAAAAATGCAAGGTATTGTTGTGTATCCTTGGGCAAGACACTTTGCCCTCCGATCCCTTGAGGCAGAAATAATGACTCTTTTACCAAACCTTTACATCGATTCACTTACTTAACATCAGATTTATAATGGGATGTTACAGAACTTGTAGAATTCCAGTGGGAAGAGGAATCAAAATGAGTACTCAAGTAAGAGCACTGTACAATATAGTACTGTACTCACTGTACAATATAGTACTGTACTCACTGTACAATATAGTACTGTACTCACTGTACAATATAGTACTCCAGTAGGAGGAAAAGTATGGGCTCTGAAAGAGAAGTAGTATCACCCATAGCTGCTGCTCCCTCCCTCTGAAACGGCTGCTCAAGTTGTTTGTCCTAAAATAGGTTTGGATTGTTGACCTCCCAGTGGCTTAGTTCTGGTCTAGTTCTGGACTAGCTCTGGTCTAGTTCTGGACAGGTTCCTCCGACTTCGATGGACCGATGGACCGAGATAACGCTCTATCAGGTTTATTAAATATTTCATGTTTGTAAGTCTGGTTTATTTTTAGAGGCGCTGTTATGTGGAGCATGTGGTTTGGTTCAGTCCTGATTTAGATCCAAGAACTGTTCTTGTTCCAGGTCCAGACGCCAGCGTTTTTATGGACTTCATGAAGAATCACAACTGTTATGAAGCGATCCCCACCAGCAGCAAAGTGCTCCTGTTTGACACCAAGCTTCGGGTGGGACTGGACCAGAACTGAACCCGGACTGAACCCGGGCTAAACCAGGAGTGAACCAGAACTGAACCGGGACTGAACCGGGACTGATCCGGGACTGAACCGGGACTGAACCGGGACTAAGACAAGACTGAACCAGGACTAAACCAGGACTGAACCAGGACTGAACCAGGACTAAACCAGCCTTAAACAGGACTAAGACAAGACTGAACCAGGACTAAACCAGGACTGAACCAGGACTAAACCAGCCTTAAACAGGACTAAGACAGGACTAAACCGGGACTGAACCAGAACTGAACTGGGACTGAACCAGGACTAAACCGGGACTAAACCGGGACTGAACCGGGACTGATCCGGGACTGAACCGGGACTGAACCGGGACTAAGACAAGACTGAACCAGGACTAAACCAGGACTAAACCAGGACTGAACCAGGACTGAACCAGGACTAAACCAGCCTTAAACAGGACTAAGACAGGACTAAACCGGGACTGAACCGGGACTGAACCGGGACTGAACCAGGACTAAACCAGGACTAAACCAGGACTAAACCAGGACTAAACCAGGACTAAGACAGGACTAAGACAGGACTAAACCAGGACTGAACCAGGACTAAGACAGGACTAAACCAGGACTGAACCAGGACTAAGACATGACTAAACCAGGACTGAACCAGGACTGAGACAGGACTAAACCAGGACTAAACCAGGACTGAACCAGGACTAAGACTGGACTAAACCAGGACTGAACCAGGACTGAGACAGGACTGAGACAGGACTGAGACAGGACTGACTTTGTGTTTTTCATTACCTGAACCTTGTCTTCATCATGTGTTTTCTCAGATGAAAACAGCGTTCTTTGCTTTAGTTTCCAACGGCCTGAGAGCAGCTCCTCTTTGGGACAGCAGGAGGCAGCGCTTCGTGGGTCAGAAATATAATTTATTATAAAACATATTTCAGATTTGATTTCAATAATGTCATTAACATCATTTAAACTCTCTTTTTTGTTTTGTTTTTGAGGGATGCTTACGATCACAGACTTCATCCACATCCTATACTGCAACTACAGATCTCCTCTGGTCAGAAACTCTCAAACAAATATTTGTTTTAGGTTTTAACCACTGAAATAGACCCTTTAAAATGCAGTGGCATCAGAATGTTCACATTCCAGAATAACTGAGGAAAAATGAAGTAAACAATAACACATTTGCACTGATTAACTGACACCAGGTCTTAAGGAAATGTCCATTAGTTTGGTTTTGACAAAACATGGAAAAAACCTATAACCCCAACTATCTGGATAATATGTTATTACTCACAAAAAGTACTATTTGTGCCAATGTGTATGTAGTAGTATACAATTTCTCATGCCGTTCTAAATTTTAAAACATTAATTCATATTCAACCAGTGAGTTTTATGAACAAAACATCAGTTTAAAAGAATATCGGGAAATCAGATTTGTATTAACTCATTCTAAGTTTGGCAACTTCAGCATCTTGTAACTACGTGATAAATGGGTGTATTTAGAAAAAATAAAATGTCTCTCAAATAAATAGGCCTAGAGGAGTTTTTGGTGAAACACTAAGCTCTGGATCTATATTTAGGTCCACACGGTGCCTGAGAGAGGCCGCGGGCACCAGGTGGGTGACCCCTGCTATACAGGAACAAGAATATGAATTTTGGATAAACTGTTCAAACTTATAATTCTAGATAGTAAGACGTTTCTTACAATTCAAAAACCCCAGTCAATAATGAACAGTTTTTCATTGCTCCATGTGTTTGTTCAGGTTCAGATGTATGAGCTGGAGCGACATCGGATCGACACCTGGAGAGGTCTGGCTTCTCAAAGTAAAAGCACAATGTTGCTGCTCCTAATACTACTACATACTACTGCACTAGTACTAATACTATGATTGTGACTGATGTACTTCCTTGTGTTTGCAGAAGTTTATCTGAAATATTCCCCGCGCCTCATCAGCATCCTTCCAAACTCCAGGTTTGAAGTCATATTGTCTTGACATTTAATTATAATAATTTGACATTGTACAAAGTATACATAGGTGGAATTACATATCATAATGTGTCACAGTCTAAAATAACTTTCTGACGGTTTAGAATGTTCTGCTGGATTTGATTTGACCACATTTCTTTTAAACCCCTCAAATTTCTGACATGGAATTAAAATTCAAAAATTCACTAAGATGATATTTTGTAAATCAATATCAGCTGTGCCAAGTTTGACGCAAATACTATACTACGGGCCTATGGCACATCCACAAAGGTTAAGTTGAATTATTTTCCTGAAATCTGTGAATTTTCCACAAAAATAATCTATTGGCTTTCTATGAACAAATTAATATGTAATTAATGTGTCAGTTTAGGGATATGGAATATTTGCTGTAGCAGGTGAACTGTTTGAGATACACAGCTGAAGTTGAAGCCAGTAAATTGGGAAAGTTTTGTATTTACATATGGAACAGTAATGCCAGTAATGTAACAGTTTATATAGAGGATTTACCATAAAAAAATCTACATGCATGAACCCTATCATTTTGCATTGTGTATTCCTCATCATATCAATATCCTTTGTTCCAAATGTCATTACTGTGTGACATTGTGTGTGTGACTTTGATCAGAAAAAGTTAAAATAGAAGACTTGAACTAGTAATGGCCTAAGGTAAACAAAAGTAGTCGAAAGAAAGAGGTATCAAAATATTAATGAGGGGGCTGGCTCCTGGACTAATATATATAAGTTTATTGGAATAATGCATGGGAAATGTACTTCCAAAGCCAAGTGGTGGGTGTTATTGTTGAGCTCCATGATGCCACAACCGTTTATTGTTCTGTGATTGGTCTTTGCAGCTTGTTTGAGGCCGTTCTGTCGTTGCTTCAGTTTAAGATCCATCGTCTTCCTGTGATGGACCCAGAGTCTGGGAACATTTTGTACATCCTCACTCACAAACGCATCCTCAAGTTCCTCTACCTCTTTGTAAGTAAGTGAAATGTTTCATTGCTCTTTTAAAAGTTGATTTTAGGTAGAATATAAAGCCGACCTGAGATGGAGCAGAATTCTCACACTGGACTTTCCTCTGCACAAAACAATGCAGCGACGTGATTGGCTGATGCAAAAACTTTTACATTCCTCCGCTTGGTCTAAAGAACAGAGAAGTTGCAACTGGGGTCGGACGAAATTCACGTCATTGAGTAATATCGGCAAAAAGCACCGATATCAGTCGGCATGGTTACGCTCCGGTAATGAAAGAGTGAAGAATGAAACAGGCAGAAAACAAGGAGGAAAATACCAGCTCATGAACAGAGGCTTTAACAGAACTAACAGACTGCAAACTTGAATCCAGTCTTTATTCTGAGTCAAAAGACCAAGACTTTTAAAAGCTCTAGAAAAGTTTTAAATAATAAGTAAATAATAAATGTAAGCGTAGGAAAATATTCAGTTGTAGTCATAAATGTACGTGGAACAAATTCACTTGCAACCCTCAATAAATGCAATTTTCAGACATTATTTGACTAGTTTTCCTCCCAAAAATGATAAATTTAGACATGTTTACTGCAAATAACTTTAGTGCAAGAGGTTGAAAGAAGAGGGAAAATGACTGCTGCTGCAGGAGGAGGCAGAGCAACAAGAGGATGATGCAATTAAGTCTGATAAATAATCCAAATAAAACAGGAAATTCACAGAATGGAAAAGTGTGAAGGTTGATTTTACTCTAATGAAGAATAAAACATTTTTCCCCCCTAAAGAAGGATATTATGTGTTCTACACATAAAAAAATGTATTTGATCCTTATTTTAGAGTAAAAATATGTTTGTGGCAATATATATTTCTTTTTTTTCGGATAAAATAATCCCGCTGTTAAAGCTTTCTCACGTTGTGCTGTGATCTGATGCACAGCGATGGGCTCGCCCTGCACCGTGAGCGCTCCTGTCTGTTTGGAGCGAGATAGAGGGGAGGCCAAGTAATGACACAAACTCCCAGTTTATTTGAAAAATACATTCATCTCTAATACACGGTGAAGCTGCACTGCTCGTGTCAGAGGTACGGGACTGTGCTTGGGTCCGGACCGGAGTCCACCCATCAGTGACCTGGGGCCTAGCAACACTATGCAATGCACCCACATGGAGCCTGGGGGGGGGGGTTGAAGGAAAGGCTGAAGTTTGCATGAGGGGGCTGTAGATGTACTGTGTGCTGCCCACCTCGCCCACCCCAAAAACTGCCAGCGAGTCCCTGTTTTAGCCCTGGTCCAGTTCAGTCTGGTCTCTCAGTTGCAGACTCTTCCCAGACCTGGGTTCTTGGATCGATCCGTCTCGGATTTGGGGATCGGGACCTTCTCTGACCTGGCCGTGGTCCAAGACTCAGACTCTTTGTTCTCGGCTTTGACTCTGTTCATCCAGAGGAGAGTTTCTGCACTGCCTGTAGTCAACCAACAAGGTACTATTACTACTACTGCTACTGCTACTGCTACTATGATGTGTTGTTGCTCTTTCAGGTCGCGTGGTCGGGCTGTACTCCAGATTTGATGTCATTGTGAGTATTTAAAAATGCACGATGTTACATTTCTGGTGCATTGAGGGTGCACCGCCTGCTTGTCTCCATGGAGATGTAATTGCTTTACCTGGAATGTTCCACAGTATGACATTCTGTTGTCGGGTCTGGCTGATTGTAGTGTGTATGAGTGTGTACCGGGTTTGCAGTTATGGGCGGAGGGCTCAAGACACATTTCCCCTTGGGTACAATAACGTTTATCTTATCTTATATTGTATTTATTAAATTACTTTTTTTTTTCTAATATTGACTCACTATGGGATGTAACACAGAAGCTCCACTGGCACCACATGTGTCTCAGGCTCTGTCCCCTCCTATAATATGGCCATCCTCCTCCTATTTTGGCAAAGACAGGCAAAGAACTAACATCTCCAGGGTAGGTTCAGATCCTTCACCAGAAATACTGCACCAGATAAGCAGAAACGAGCAGATTGTGTTGGGGACGTTCCTGAGAGTTGTTTTATTGTGTTATTAGGATCCTCATTACCTGCCCATTTAATGGTCACTAGTCGTCCTGGGTCCCTCTTAGAAAATTGCAATTACTATTAAACATGCAATACAAAACAATAAATACAGAGTGTGCTATATAGAAATATGCAGTAATAAGCTGAAAATCTACATATGTGTCAATAATAAAGAAAATAAATACAGATTTCTGGTCCTCTTCTGTAGAACTTAGCGGCCCAGAAGTCCTACAATGATCTGGACGTCACAATGAGTGAAGCTCTGAGACAAAGAACCTGTTTCATCGAAGGAGTTCTGAAGTGTTACCCATATGAAAGTCTGGAGACCGTGATCCAGCGCATTGTCCAGACAGAGGTAAAACCAGCACTGAATCAGAACTTAACAAAGACTAAACCAGGACTGAACCAGGACTGAACCAGGACTGAACCAGGACTGAACCAGGACTGAACCAGGACTGAACCATTGCCAGGGCTGTACAATTCAAGTATAATACAATACATTTTTATAAATGCCCAAAATCACAACAGTTTCCACAAAGAGCGACAATGAAAATCTGATTAAACAATCTTCATCGAAAATGTGTAACGTCCCAGCACTCTCTCTGTCCTTAGACCCTTCTTGGCAAAGAACAAACAGACAGGCTAATATATAGATAATATCCCAGGACTGACTTCTGACTTCTGACACTTCCATTTGCAGATAGAGACTGTGGAACCAGAACAACTCAGGAGGGGTTCATCCAGGCAGATGAAGAGTCCTGGTGCTGTATTAGAGCTACACCAGGACTTAAAACTCTGCATCGTTTATGTTCAGGAAATGACTATAGAAAGCTACTAAGCCACCAATTTGTATTAATAAGGAAAAAACATAATTGTGATGGATCATTATGGGAAAACCATTTAGAAAAATCTCCCGGCCTTAGAATTGTCTTAACCAGGACTTTGTTGCAGGTCCATCGTCTGATCCTGGTGGACGGTTCTGACCGGGTCCAGGGGATCGTCTCGCTCTCAGACCTGCTTCAGGCGCTGGTCTTGGGTCCGGCCGGGATCAACGCCCTGTGTAAAATTAACTTTTATGAGCTTTTAACTACGTTATAACAGTGTCCCGTCATTTTTAAAAATCTTTTTATTTATTTATTTTTACTTAATAAATACAGAAGTTCACATAAAATATAATGACATAAGAGACCGCTCTTGTCTCTCGCTCTCTCTCCTTCTCCATTCTCTCTTTCTCTTGCTTTCTCTCCTTTTTTTAACGGTATAGCTTAAATACATATTTTAATGTGGCCAACCGCCATTAAAACAACAACAACAACAACATCATCATCATCATCAACAACAACAACAACAACAACAACAACAACAACAACAACAATGTGTAGCTGAAACCCGAAAGGGCTCATCCTTAAGGCCACACACTTTCACACATGAAAATCACATTGAGCAGAAAATAGCTTTTTTCATAATGACATTTTTTCCTCCAATCCAAATATTTATCAAATTCTTTAAATTTCATATATATATATATATATATATATTTTTTTTTTTGTAGAGATTTTTTTGTTTTTTTCCAATGCCTATTGCTGATTTCTTTATACAAAACCATAGATTTTTAATACTTATTAATCATGATTTATATTCATTGAGCAATATTTCTTTTGGATACATTTTACTTTTTGGTCTGTTTGGTTTTCAGTCACCACGACGTTGAAAAGAAAACTGCACAAAACGATTTTTGCTCAATGGGAGATGAGAGTTTTTGCTTGTCTTGTCTTGACAAAGTAGTTACTAAAGGTATGATGAGAATTACCATGTTTTATCATAAGGGCAAAGGTACATATTTGATGAATATTAATAAATATTTAATAGCTGTAATTTTAAGAAAAGCAGGGCACTGGGAGCGTCGTAGTTAGAAAATATGGCTAAGCGAACAAAAGCCTTCTGTAAGAGTTATATGACATCATCACAAATATTGTTCTGTATTTGAGGCTTGAGTGCTCAGAAATGTTCAGTTTTCACCCACTGCTCTGTACTTAGGGTACTCTGTACTCTGACCCTGATCTGTACAACGCTTCAGTCGTCCTCAGAGGTCAGACTTTCAGAGTTACGACTTATACATTCACAGTGGAACACTGGCAACATTTCAGAAACCAGAGTTTATCTAAATTTGGTGATATCTGACAGGTAAAATACTGATCCTGTCCGTGAAACTGCTCCAGTTATAAATGTGTTAATGTTGCTAACGTCCTTTTTTTAACCTGTTTTAGCTTTTTTTTAAAAATCAATATCCATGTTTACAATGAACAAATTATGAAATAATTTAGAATGATATGAGATGTTGTGTGTCTTTGAGCAGAGCCTGTCCAGTTTGATATTGTGTAGAACTCAATTCAGAGAGTTATACGTATCAATCTGGCAAAGCCAGGTTAATACGCTGGTTTGTAATACACTATTTAGTCTCTGTTTATATTGATGACTGCAGCAGGTGAGGGCGGGGCAGGTGTGTGAGGGCGGGGCAGGTGTGTGAGGGCGGGGCAGGTGTGTGAGGGCGGGGCAGCTGTGTGAGGGCGGGGCAGGGATGTGAGGGCGGGGCAGGGGTGTGAGGGCGGGGCAGCTGTGTGAGGGCGGGGCAGGGGTGTGAGGGCGGGGCACGGGTGTGAGGGCGGGGCACGGGTGGGGGAGGGATAAAGGAATCTGTTCACACAGACACTTCTACCAAATATGTCCTTCATGAAAATCCTTCTTTTGTGTGTGTTTATTATCATGTCACCCTCTGTATAACATTCTGTTATTCTCAGTGAATCAATAATTGTAAATTATTCCATAAAAAGCTAACAGCGCACCATATGACCACACAGTCATGTAAGTCATGTAAACAATCTAAAGTTGTCCCTGGCTTCTGGAAAATAAGTTTTTTTCTACACTAGTTGTAATTTCAGTGCCCGGTGTTTCAACTGTTCCTCTAAAGCGTTAACCTGGAATCTACTGATCCTCAAACAGATATTCCACCACAACACCAGCCAATACAAGCTCCTGGCAAAAGAAGCACATGCTACTCACTGGAGCACACGTGTGGGTCAGTGTGAAATGTAGTAGTAAAAATACTATACTGCTTCAGAACAAAAAATAAAGAAATAATACATTTATGTGCAGAATATAGCTATGCATTGAACAAATACTGCCATAAAAGTGTATTTGTTTCACCCAAAATACATGTATTTATTTAAAAGATTCTCCTCAATATTACACAGTGCCACTATAAAGTAAGAAGATGTGAGAAGTGCTCTTCTTCTGCCTGTGTCGCTCTCAGCTATAACCAGCATTTTAAAATAATATAAATTATATGCAATAGACTAAATTAGATTAAATATTGCAACAAACATTAGTGATGTATGTGCAGATACACTGTAGAATATATTTGATCAACATATTAAAAAAATGTACTAGGAAAATAATAAAACAATAGAAAAAATATTGTAAATTATCTCTAAAACTTGACTTGTCTAATTCTTGTGAAAATCTCCTCCCAGTCCTAAAATGTTATATTTGATATATTTAATACTAAATACCTGATAGGGATATACTTCTCTATTCACAAATGGAAAAAAATAATTCTTAAAATGAGTGGGCTCACCTCTCCACAGATCTGACTTGTAACATAGCTCGGTGCAATGCCATACTGTGGAACATTCCAGGTAAATTATTCATCTGCACCAGCAGGTGGCAGACACAAAGAGATCAGTTTGATTAGACACTAAAGTGTTCTATCCAAACAGAACCGACTGTAATAAAACGTTCCAGATTTTCAAACATTCATTTTTTCTTGTTTGTGTTTTTGTGCAGGACCAGGACCAGGACCAAGAAGAAGAAGACCTCATTTTAACAATTACTTAATGTCCAGACCGAGCTGAGGCCTGGTCTGGTCACTTTGACACATCGTTCGAGCTGTTGGAGCTATTGCTGTTGAAGCAAAACCTGCTCTGATTATACTCACATTTTTATATTATGATTATTTATTAAAGGACGAAAAAAAAACTGGGCCATTTTCCTAATGGTAATAACTATTAACTTCATGAACCTTTATGAATGAGTCTGATCATGATGCGAGTGGTTTGACCGCGGCGCAGTTTGGGAAGTTTTTGGTGTTGTAGCCCACATTTCCTAAGGATTTGTTCAGTTTAGTTCATTTAATTAAACACAGTCCCGTGCAGGTCTCTAACTTCCCCCAGTGCGCTCTCACACTGGTGCCACCTGCTGGTCAAACAATATCAAATAATGACGTTCTCATTTGTTCTGTTTTCATTTTTTTTCTTCCAATAAATACATTTTTGATGATGGTAAACCTCCTGCAACCACAGTGTTTCCAGCAGTTAAAATGTCCTTGTGAATAATGAGCAAGGCGTTATGAAGAAACAGAATTCCCTCCAAACATGTGACTTTCTGGTTCTCCATTGAGACGTACTTACACTTTTCCACTCTTCATCTGTCAAAACAAAATTACCTTCTCTTCTCATTATTTATTATTTAGTTTTTATTTATTTATACAGGGAAGACTTCAGTGAGATAAGCTCTCTTTTTTATGGGCACCCTTTGTTAACAAAATACACATAAAACAAGTTCAGAATATCAGAATAAAATGACAATAAAACCACCAATAAAACATACGGGTTAAATATAATATCACATAAACAATTGAAAAAACAAAACAAAATAACAATGCAACAAGTGCTCTAAACTCAAAAAGGGCACAAGATTATTTAATTTAAAAAACAATGTGTTTTTTTTTCAAAGTAGCAAAGTAGCTAAAAGCCTTTTTTTCTCATTTCTGCATTGGCGTGTGCGATGTGACTGCAAAATAAACATGTTCTGAGATCGATATCTATAATTTCCTGATCTGGTGTTCAGCTTATGTACTGCCAAATAATCTGTCAAAATGCTAATAATGCAAACAAAATCCAGTGCTGTTCTTGTCTTGCATCCATTGTTTGCATACACGTAGTAGAATGGTTGCCCAGAGTGTTATAATGGTCATTGCTTGATTCAATTTCTTTGTTGTAATATATAACAATATATTTGTAAAAAACAAAAAACAACTGTTAATATTTAGTTATTCAGACCTTAAATCTCAAATCAGTGCTGTTTGGTGAAGCTGAAGCTGGTTGGCTCATGACATTGGTCATGAGCCAACCAGCTTCAGATTTAACGTATTTGTTTAGTTTGTATGTTTTTATTAGGTCTTTTCGGGTAAAAGACACATATTTTACTCAGGGATAGTCCATTTCCTCCATATGACTCAACCATTTATGACATTCAAGATGTAAAGTTAGGATTCCTTCAGGTCTCTGGTTTCCCCTAGCACTAGAAACCTGTACAATAGGCTCCGGCCCTCGGGGGCCAGGACTTCACTGATGAAAGAAAGGTTAGAACAAGTCAGTGTAATTAATCACTCATTCGTCCAGGAGTGGTCCATTGTAGAAAAAGATTCAGTTGTTTCATCTGGACTCTCGTCCAAGAGTTATTCCTGATCTGCGGATTGAGTCTTGAGGCTTCTCTTCTTTGTATCCCAGATGCCCTGTAATGGGCTCTCAAATCCTATTGTAAATTGACTTTCGCCCCCTCCTCACTGAGGAGCTTGCAAACATTGCTAAAACAAAATGAGTGGATTGACAAGCTCCGATGCTCAACAGAACAGAATGTCCTGGTTTTAGGCTTGTAGTTTATTTCAATCAAACTCACCACATCATTGTTACCCCACATTTACTCCTCAGCTACAAAATAGTAGTAATAACGAAGAAGGAGTTTTTCAAAACGTGCATGTGAAAGTCATTTCAGATGCACGTTTTGAGTACTCTAAAGCGTTACCAGTTAACGTGTGGCCAACACAGTTAGAGATTAACCCCGTGTTGGCACTGGGCATTTATAACGTTCTCAAAGCATGTAGTCTTGTCAGTTACGCTAGGAACATTGTGAGTTTGATTGACAAGCCAACATGGAATATGGAAATTATATATATATATATATATATATATATATATATATATATATATATATATATATATAATTTCCATAATATATTATTATGCTATTTTTTTTAAATATATTGACAATTAAAAACTAATAAAAATCCTGTGCTGCATTCTCATGTAAAGTGGGCCGCTCTGCTTTCAGCTCCCGCCCCCCCCTGGTCCGCCCCTGGCTCTCTCACATACAGTGGTTGACGCTGGAGAGCAGCCACAGCCGCCTCCGGGGCAAGCTGCGCTACATGACAGAGAAAAGACAGAGGAACCGCGCCGTGAACACGGGGCCAGCGGATTTATAACAATAGTAAACATTTAAAAAGACAACCTTTTAGGGGAAGCTTCAGTCTGAGGAAAAACGGGTTTTGAAAGATGTAGTTCACAATTTCATCCAGCAGATGTCCTCATCCCCTCATGCTGCAGCTCTACGGCGGCCACACTGGGACATTCACACCGCCTGCAATATCTCTTTTGCCTTCAGTCTCTGGGACGCGCGCTCACGTTTTTTTTTTTTTTTTTGAAACCTAAAATGATAAAACATGCCGTAGATACGAGGTTCTGCCGAGCGATGTGAAGCAAGCAGTGGTGGATTCAAGCCGAGAAGAAACGCAGTGATCTGGAAGTTTTTTGAAGGAATTCTGGTGAGTGCATCTGGATCAATAACTGATCAATTAATATCCAATCAGCACCGTTAGCAGCCGCGCGTGCACGGCCAATGGTTTATGCAGATGTAGCCTTTAGCTTTCACTTTAGCTCGCTTCTCTAAAGATGTGCATTTAAATAATAATAGATAATGTTTTTCCTGAGCTAGCACTTCAAGCTAACGGATATTTCCTTCTCCCAGTGTTTGGTCCTGGGTTAGATCTTGGTTTAGATCTTGGTTTAGTCCTGGTTTAGTTTTTGGTCTTAATATTCATATTGTTGTAGTTTAATTGTGGCCCTGGTTTAGTTTTTTTTGTTGTTGTTGTCCTAATATAGTTTTATAATTTCTGTCCTAGTTCCTTCTTATTACTAATTGTGTTGGCTATGTTTACGTGCTCACAAACTGTGATTATATCCGTGTTTTTAATAACTAAGTGGACTTTACAGACTCAAACACAGATGCAAAGACCTTTTTACAACAAAGACAAAGGCATCATAATTAAATAAACAAGTACAAAAAAGGCATAAAATAATAATAATAATGCTCTTATTTTTACTAACATTGTTGCATTTTTTTGCATTTGGTTTGGGCTTATTTTCAGGTTAAATAGAAAATATATTTAATTCTAGAAAGTAGCATATTGTTATATTTATGTTTTGTTATAGCATGTAATGGGGCTGTAACTAATGATTATTTCTATTGGACAATGAGTTTTTTTTTACATTTCTAAACTAAAATAATTGTCTTTGTTTTTGCAGAAGCTCCGAGCCTGAACCATGACCTTACGCCTCGCTCCATCTGCTTTGTTTAGTGCTGCTCTCCTCGTCTCCTTCCCTGAGCCTTTTCCCTCAAAACAATTAAAAATAAAACACCTATTATAAAATCTCAAACCTGTGGATTTGAGCTGACGCAATCTTGACTTCCAACCATTGCTTAGGAAGCAAAGGTTAGTATTAACTGAAAATGCACAGAAATGACATTGCTTTGTATTAATAACTATGTAATAATATAATATTTATAGTTTATTACACAGGGGTGGAATGTTTAAAATCCTCAAATAACTTTGATTAGTTGTACTGTTTAGACATTGCGTTTTACATTATTATGCAAATGATATTTTTTTCAGATTTTGCCAAATAGTCAATATATATGACAGTCATCATCATTTTCAAGTCATCAACCTAGAGTACAATTTGCATGTTATTGAACACACCTCCCAAAGATAACGGTATGTTTTTCAAAATAAAAACTTAAAAATGCACTGTTCCAAACTATTATGCACAGCAGAGTTTCAAACCATGTGATTGTTGTAAAGAACTGAAAATGGTCATTTGTTAAATTAGAAGCCTTAGCAGGTCATATTTACTGAAATCAAAAGCTATTTCAATCAAAACATCTTGAGGAGTCTCCAAAGGTTCTCAATAGGGTTTAGGTCAGGGGAGGATGGGGCCCACACTTATGTTATGCCCATAGCAGCCAATGATGCAGAGGTACGAGATGGTGCATTTTCAGGTGCTTGAAGATGATTTTGTTACGGAAAGCACGGTTCTTCTCTTTGCACCATGGAAGAAAGTGGTCAGTCATAAGCTCCACATACTTTACAGAAGTAATTTTCACATCTTCAGAGACCCTAAAGGGGCCAACCAGCTCTCTCTTTATGATTCCGGCCCAAATCATGACTCCTCCCCCTCTTTGCTGGCATCACAGCCTTTGTTGGGACATGGTGGGACAAACCTTCCTCATTGTGCCTTTATCTGCACGAATCCCTGTGAGCTCTGAATCAGCGACAAATCTCTTAGTAGTACGATGATCACGCTTAAGTTTTCATGAAATATCTAAGGTTTTCATACCTTGTCCAAGGCATTCAAGTATTTCACGCTTTTCAGAACTAGAGCGATCCTATTTCTTTCCCATATTGCTTGAAAATGGTAGTCTGATTAAGCAGTTTTTCTTTAATTGGACATACCTGGCAAACGCATTGGCACAAGTGTCAGAGATTGATTTCACTGACCCAAAGAGCCCTGAGACACAATAACATCCACGAGTTTCATTGGAAAACCAAAAAAACCCACCTTTATGACACTTAAACACAATTAGCATAATAATTTGAAACATGGTGTAGTAGATTTTTAAAAAAACATATACCTGTATTTGAGTATTATTCTATCCATGTAATTATAATTTGCCACATTTAAAATCATTGGTGTTACTCGAATGATATTAGATTTAATTGTAGGATTTTTTTAAAGTTAAAGTGTTTATCCCGTCCAGAAGTATTAGCATTTGAGAGAAATATAAACTGCTAAACTAATACAAGAAGCCAATGTATTTTGTAACGTTTGTAGTGGTCTAACGTGCAATTTAACCTGCAATTTCAATTAGACTATGATCAATCTTGCAGTTCTACTCTATACTGACATAACTGCATCGCCTGCTCTCATTGGTCAGTGCTCAGAGTCAATTATGGTTTAAAACACCTTAATTCAGCTTTAAACTGTTTAGTTTGTATGAAAGAGTGATCTAAAATACTAATAAAACTATACTGTTATTTTAATGCATACTTTATACTTTTACTTTTTACAAATTTGTTAGCAGTACTTGTAATTGGGTAGATTTCTAGTTCTATTTGTACTTTTACCTAAGTCATAATTTTTTGCACTCTATTCACTAATGTAATTTTCAAGAGAAACATTGGCTCACATGATAAAGCAATGTGCTAATTGGAGTTCTAACTTATAAATTCACACTATCAACAACAACCTAACAACCTGACAACCTTGCATCTAGGAATACTTGTAAATGTGGGTCACATTTCAGAACCCAGAGTTGGACAATTTAAAATAATATTTTAAATTGTATATATTGAATTATTATAGATATCTATACTTTATTAATTATTTTTCAGGTCATTATTTCGTTGCTGCAGCTCATTTACAAACAGCAGAAAAACATGAACTGTGCATCAAACAGTCTAATTGTAGCAGCTTTTTGATCTGCTCAGCTTTGGTCTATGGTCCATGTGTTGTCCTCCTATTGTTCATCCACTGCAGCTGACTCTGCAGTTATAAATGTTCTGTTCTGTTCTGCTATGTTCTGTTATATTCTGCAATGTTCTGTTCTGTTCTGTTATGTTCTGCTATTCAAGATAAGATAAGATAAGATATTCCTTTATTGTCCCACATGGGGAAATTTCATTGGTGCAACGCAGGTAGATACAGAGGTAGATACAGAAGAACAGATCACTTATAGGAAGTCTGAAAAACACTTTCAGTAGAAGATCTCCTATAAATAAATAAAAACTCCCATAGACAAATAAATAAATACCATTGCATGTGATCCCGACAGTAATTGCACATGAATATGTGTCACGACAGCACATAGATTGCACATGAATTTCACAGTAATTGCACATACGACAGAATTGCACATCAGTATTAGGTTAGGTCAGTATTGCGAAGGGATAACGTGACAATCTCCGGGTGAGACGACTGTTCACAAAGCTAAAGCTAAAGACATCAACATCAAAATCAAAAATTCACTCTCAAGCATCGGCCTTAGAACTTTCAAATGTAATAACAATGTCCAGGTTGACAGATAATCTTAATGATCCACATTTTGGCTGATCTCAGCACTTCCCTGGTACCTTTGAGCCTTTACATAAACTGTAATGTATTGCTCATTGTCTACAACACTGAGATGACGTTACTCCAGTCCCGACCTCTGAGGACGACTGGAACTCTGCATAATGTTACGTCAGTAGAATGTTACAAAATCTGGATTTAGAGGCAAAATGACGTAAACCACATTTTCAATTAAAGGAATACAAATCAGATGCTTTAAAACAACAATGTAGAAATTCAATGTAGAACAATAGTAATATAGAATATTTCCCCCCCATTACAAAGGATGGAAAAAGTACTATTTTCTAGTCTCAAAATTTAAAAAGTATAATTTGTGGTAAAGTATATAGTATATCTAGATAAATGGAAGAAAAGATTGTGGGATGAAGGTAAATAAATGTAAAGGTTTTTCCATTATATAAAGAAATAATGTCAATGTCTTTAAACCAAGCTCTGATATCCTTCACATCTGAGTGGTTTTCGTTGTGATATTCCGAGGTTAATTCCCAGTTTCTCTGTTGAAATCACTTTATGTTCCACGTTTGCTCCATTCTGGACATTAGAATGTTTTTGTTTTCAAAGTGTTAAACGGTCTGCTCAGCTCTGGGTCAGTCACAGGCATAAAACCAAAAAAGTGAAATCAAAAGCGCAGCATAGATCTAAAAACTAAAAGCCATTATTACCAACACTAACCATAGATGGATCATCACAAGCTGTAAGTGAATGGATGATGCTCCTCTCTGCAGACGGAGGCGATGGAGCCGGAGGAGAAGCTGGAGGCGTCCGTGGAGAGGCTGCTGGACCTGGTGATGCAGAAGGACGTTGGGATCAGGACTCAAACTGGACTTGAGATCGTAGACCGGGTTCTGGACCCAGAGAAGAGTCCTGGTTTGGAGCAGGACCAGAGCACCATGGACCGTATCGTGGACACTGTGGTCTGCTCCTGGGTCAACTCCAGCAACTTCAAGGTGAGAAAGGTTTTTTACCGGGGCATGGCTTTGTGTATATGATTTATCTACGCAAAGAGATATTTAATGTGAATGATTAGTTATTTGAATCTATAATGGGAATGTATGGGTCAGTGTATTTATGGGTATTTGGGTTTTCTTAAGCAAATTCAGTGGTGAAAATCAAATATTAAATCTAAATACCCATAGATACACTGGCTGAATGTGGGAATATAAATCAGACACTGTGCTAATTAGAATATATTTTTCTCTGTATGGATAGTTTTGTTTCATAAATATGCACAGAGGTTAAGAATGACATTGTACAATTTAGGAGATCTCAAATTCAGATTCATACTCATGCAAAAACAAAAACATTAACATAAATAAATAAAAAAATGACAAAAAAAGTGAAAAAAAGATGGACTTTTTAATCTGCGTGTTCTCCGAGCGCCGACAGAGCAGGCGATTGAGGTGTGTCATGTGTGTTTGTAAGTACAGTATTATCGATAATACACCGATAATGCCAATTATGTTGTCGCGCCGATATTTCCGATAATTTCCCTCTCAAAGCGCAGCTGACTCTGAGCCTGGCTCCGCCCCTGCTCCAGTCACACACACACGCACGCACACACACACACACACACACACACACACACACACACACACACACACACACAGCGGCGCTGAGTGAAGAGGCAGCCCTCATCATCAGCGCTGAACACACGTGACATGGACGCTAACCGGGTCGGACTCTGCAAGGATTGTCCCGCTCTGTGCAGTGAGAGGAGATTGTCTATGTTTGAGCCGCTGTTGTGATGACTGTTCTGTGGAGATGGTGTTTTTCTGCACCAGGAACACACATTCGCTCACTCCGATAACTTTAATTCACTATTTTCACATTTTACAGCACTGATTTACTGTCACAAAGTTCGACACCCGCAGATAAAACAGTAGAATTAATAATAAGGACAAAATAAACATAATTAACGTACCTTAACATGTGGCAAGCAAAATTAAACATTTATCCACTTGAAAGATTGGCCATAGAGATAAGATAATAGAAAAGTACAAGTCTGCTCAATGATAGCACCAGGAGTTTTTGTAATTAGTTACTTTCCACCCCTGACCATCTCTTTGTATCAATGAATCAATTCATTATTGACGAATAAAAAAGACTAAACCAGGACTGGACAAAGAATAGGTCTAAAATAGGGTGCTTTTTATGGGTCAGGCTTCATTCCAGTAAACTGTCTTCATCTGTATTTATCTCTTCAGAGTTTCTGTGTCTGACCTGAGTTTTCACAGCTCTCTCATTGATTTTCTTTAGACTCTGGCAAAGATTTAATGTTCTGTCCCTCTCCGTGCGCTACATTAGCTCATGACTACAGACTTGCCCCTAAATCAGGATTAAACAAAAGCCTGTACTGTGAAGCTGGCTGAACTCATCCTTACTTATCTTATCCTAAACTTCTCTTACCAGGACCTAAGATATGAGCGTCTCTAGATAAGTCGTACTATGAAACAGTTTCACAACTCGCTCTGTCAACCCTGGATATTCTCTATAAATCTTGGAGCGAACCCATGGGCAGCGTACTTCAAATATGAGGAACTGTCAATCATAAGAGAATATAAACAAAGGAAACTCATGTGGTGACACTTAGCTACCAATCACAGCCAAGAGTTACACCCCAGAGAAAAGATTAAACTGTCCTAATTTCTCTGCACGCCTCACTCTCTCGGTTTCTTGCTCGACTGGATTCTCGTCTCCGATGGATCAATCAAAGGGTTGTCTTCTTATCTTATTTGAGAACTGAGAAGGTTAGGAGTTCAGGGCATGTGGCCACTGATAGAAAAAGACCCGTCTTTGTAGTACAGCTAAACCAAAGCTTCCACACTAACCCTCTAATCCAGCTTCTGGCTTCAGGTCTGAACCAGGGACTGAACCAGGGACTGAACCACCAGAGACTGAACCAGGGACTGAACCAGGGACTGAACCAGGGACTGAACCAGGGACTGAACCAGAGACTGAACCAGGGACTGAACCAGGGACTGAACCAGGGACTGAATTAGGGACTGAACCAGGGACTGAACCAGGGACTGAACCAGAGACTGAACCAGGGACTGAACCAGGGTCTGAACCAGGGACTGAACCAGGGACTGAACCAGGGACTGAACCAGGGACTGAACCAGGGACTGAACTAGGACTGAACCAGGACTTGTGGACTTCTGCTTTAAATGTGTTATTTAGTTTAATTTGAGTCCATTAAGAGGGGTTTATTCTGCTGCCTCTGCCGGAGTCACTTTCGTCTGATTTGCACAGGATGCTGCTCCGACAGAACCGGAGGAAAAGGAAACTGGGTTTTGGTAAAATTAGCTTTGACCCTGTTTTTTTTTTTTTAACGCTGAGCTCTGATTTGCTGCTGCCCCATCACCTGACTCTGTATGTTTCAGTCAATCACCAACACTGGGGGATTAGGAGTAGTGTGATGTATTTAGTTTTGTTTAGATTCTGGGTTTGTCCAGTCCTAGTTTTTTTCTCAATGATATGTCCTTGTTTAGGCCCAATTCTGTTCATATTTAGCACAAGTATTTAAACCTGTTATTTCTGTCCATATTTAACCCTTGTTTAGTCTGACTTGTAGTTGTTCTTACACTCCAGCAGATGTCAGCAAACTCTCTCCTGTCTGAATATGTCACACATCCTGGAAAGCCTGGAAAATAATTGGCATGGAAAATGTATGAAACATTTGAAAAAAAGAAATCATATTTTTGATTTATTTCTCTAAATAATATATATGGCAATCATATCACAATGCCCCATAATGTGTTTTTATTGGTGTATAATACTTTTGTGGACTATACAATTGTGGACCTTGGGAAATACTGCATCTTTATTTGTAAAAAAGGAGTCTTGTATGTAATGTGATAACAAGAAAAAATATCCTGCAACAAATAGTGTGAACGCTGACACTTTTGGCTTTTTATCTTTTTCTTATTTTAACCTTTGTATTCTCATTTAAGTACTGGTTTACTCCTGGTCTAGTCCTGATCTAGTCCCGGTTCAGTCCTGGTCCAATCCTGGTGTCTAACTGACCCTTTTATGTTTCAGATTGTACTTTTGGGGATGGACATTCTCTCGGCGCTCGTCACTCGTCTCCAGGAATCGTTCAGGACTCAAGTAGCAACTGGTATAACAAGTTTTCCCACCTTGTACTTCATGTCAGTCAGACAAATATTCTCTACAGATGAAGAAATCAGTTTTGTCTCAGATGGAGAAGGAGCCAATATTCTGTATCACTATAATGTATTATATATTTATATGAAACAATCTTAACAACATTTAAGATCCTGGGGCGGCAGTAGCTCAGTGTTAGAGCGCTCGTCTTCTGATCCGATGGTCGGATCGATTCCCGCTCTGGTTGATCAGTTAGATCCACAGGCCCACAGGGTCATCGCAGGTGAATACTGCCGTTGTGTCCTTGGGCAAGGCACTTAATCAGACTCGCCCCCAGTGTCTGCGATCATCTAGTGTGTGTATGTGTGTGTAAATGTGTGAGTGGTTCCTTGATGTAAAGCGCTTTGACTGCCTTGATGGTAGAAAAGCGCAATATTAAAGTGACCATTTACCTATTCAAACTAAACTGGATAAAAGGACTAACATAACCTATAATTGTAGTCTATCTCCCCAATAATACAGCCACCAGTTTAGAACCAAAAAACAGCTCAGAGAGGACAGTGTCCATGAGGTTTCTTTTTAGGACAGGGGGATGCAATGGGACCCTGTGAACCCTGGTTAATCTGCGTCTCTATTATTGACCAATGACTGTTTCATGGCTTGATTTTCTAACTCTGCTGGTGAAATCAACCCTGCAAGCATCTGCTGTTAGGATTTTGGGCTTTACATTTTTTTAAATTTGAATACCAGCTGAACCAGCTGTGGGTTCATAATCAGAGCCTGGCTGCTCTGCCCCTCTCTGAGCAGACACAGCCCTCCCCTGCTCCTCCTGCAGGTGGCGCTGAATTATCTCAAACACAGCTGTGTTCTGACCCTTGCTCCGCCAAGTGGTGTTGTATCTCCTCTTGGGTCTGGAGGCTGCTCGTTCAGCCTTTTCTCTACCTCCTGCATAGACTCACCACCGCGCGCGCATTATGTTTAGAGAACTCACAGACTGGACCAGCTTTGGGGCCCGACTGAGGACCTGTCTCTCTCCTCTCGGCGCTGTGAGGGGCCTAAGAGTCGCAGGCTCTGTTTGAACTGCTCGTTCAGCTCCTTTCAAATTGAATAATAATGACATTTAATGAAAAATCTTACATACAGTTCCTTAAAGTGACATTTCATTTCATTTCGTTTCACTCTAAGTAGTTGACATTGCTTCCATGTGTTTTAGTTTTGCCTAGTCTCATGGACCGTTTGGGAGACACCAAGGACCAGGTTAGAGACCAAGATCAAGCGCTGCTCCTGAAGATCATGGACCAAGCGGCAAACCCTCAGGTGCCTCTGCAGATGTGTTCTAATGCAGCTGCCAAGTAGAACTGACAACATCATTTCTATATCAATCTAGATAGATTATTGCATTTTTTGACAATATTGTACATTTCATAATCCTGCTTTAATTATATTGTGTCAGTGGCGTACAGTTTTTTCTATATTATTGTTTATCCTATCCTATTTTCTTCAGCCGTAAATATGTATTATTGTGACGTTCTGGTTTTATAACGTGTTTCCGTTCTGTTCTGCTTCAGTTTGTCTGGGAGAGGATGATGGGAGGCTTCAAGCACAAAAACAGCAGAACCAGAGAAGGACTATGTTTGTGCCTCATCGCCACTCTCAATGTGTAAGTGCAGCGCGCCCCCCTGCACCCCTGAACCAGCGCCAAATTACAACTAAACCAGGACTCCTCTTTTTATTGTATTTGTTATTTAGATTTGGGTCTCAGAGTTTGACATTGAGTAAGATTGTCCCGCATATTTGCAACCTACTGGGAGACCCCACCAGCCCGGTAAGATCTTATGCTTACAAAACAATATGAATGAAAAAATAAATCATTGAAATGTCTTTATAATTTTCACTTTTAGGTGCGAGAGGTGGCGTTGAATAGTTTGGTGGAGATTTATCGTCATGTTGGAGAAAAAGTTCGAATTGATTTGGGAAAGAAAGGCCTTCCTCAGTCCAGGTACAGACTGGGACTGGATGGAACCGCTTTTCACTTAGGTCATTATTCTGATATTCTGATTGTGTCTCGTCTCGTTTGTTTGTAGGTTGAACGTCATCTTCAGCAGATTTGATGAAGTGCAGAGGTCCGGAAACATGGTCCTGTCTCCTCTTTCTGGTAAAACGTTACTTTAAAAATGGTAGATTGGTTACACGACCAGGGCCATATTTTGCCCCCAGTCTAGCGCGGGTGAGTTTATCTGTTGGCTGCTAGTGTTAAATCCAGTGCCACTGCTGAGGGGCGTGAAGCTCTGAAGAGTGTCAAAAGCTGCCGGGGGTGACAGAGCACAGGTTTGTCTGATGTGTGTTATTTTAGTGAATCTCTACACGTACATCTGCCAATGACAGTTGGTCAGGGGTCACCAAGGTCACAGAAGTACAAAGACACTGCTTAATCAGCCCACTTCACCTAAAACAACTTTTGCTTTCTGTAAACAATAGGCTGTTAAGACGCTTATGATATAATGAATATACGGTCAATGGTGTAGGCCTTGGACTCTGCGTCTAACTTGTGCGTAATAGTCCAGGAAGCCTCTCAAAAGCTGCAGCGTCTCAGTCTGGATGTCTCCTTTTCCCCAGTAAAAAGCAAGGCAACGTCCTGTAGCTAAATATCTTCAAAAACGTAAAAAGGGATAGGACCTCAGTGTTTTATCATTAAAATGAAGAAAATTCAAAGACATCCATTGTATTCAATGGTTAATTTGTGCAGTGACCATTTTTGCATGAGCACAGAAGGGCTTTTATTTTGAAGAGCCGCTGTCCGCTGTGCTTCCGTTAGTCACAAGACCAGTTTGTAAACTTTGTAGCGTCGTTCAGGACTTGCTGACAGCACCATCAAGGTAAAGCTCCTCCTGATAAAACAATTAAAATAGAATTAACTGCCAAAATAGATTAAACTAGGAATTTGTGTGTAGCCATAGTGACAACAGGCCTGTACAATGCATGACTGAACTGGGACCATTTATTTACATTTTGATTGTATAATATAGTATATTTATTGTTGATTGCTAAGTTGTTTTGAAATAGCTTTGGGTAATAATAGTAGTAGTGTTTTTATGCACACGAATGAACAATGAACAAATACATTAACCTTTTACCTGAGTGACTATCTTGTAATATTTATACATTCACTGAAGTTGTGGCTTTGGCTGCTGTGAGAACCTGAACTTTAGCACGTCTCGCCTCATTTGAGCCCAATGAAGCGACGTTAATCCAGGAGTCCTCCGGAATCTTCAGTAAAACTCTTCATTACAACAGATTTCAGATGTGTTCCGCTCCAACCGGACTCACTCAAAATATTTTAATGATGGATTAGAGCGTAATGTAAACAGGGATTTTAGTCCTGGTTCATCAACGCTGGACTTTATTCCCTGTATCATTTTAGTTCAGTCCAGTCTCAATTCTGGGTTAGTCTTCCTGGTTTAACCCTTTTATTAGTCTTTGTTTAGACCTGTTAGTCCTGGTTTGAATCTGGTTTTAGTCTTTGGTCTCATCCATGTTCCGATTTAGTTTTAGTTCTCTGTCTCTGGTTCAGATCGAGTCTTCGTCCCCGGTCTAGTCCTGGTTCAGATCGAGTCTTCGTCCCCGGTCTAGTCCTGGTTCAGATCTAGTCTTTGTCCCCGGTCTAGTCCTGATTCAGATCTAGTCTTCGTCCCCGGTCTCGACCTGGTTCAGATCTAGTCTTCGTCCCCGGTCTAGTCCTGGTTCAGATCTAGTCTTCGTCCCCGGTCTAGTCCTGGTTCAGATCCCTGAGTGACTGTGTCCTGCTGGAGGAGGTTGTTGAATGTTGAGCAGTTGGACACAGAGCATCCCCTTGTCTCTCCATCAGATTTTGTCAACTCAATATTTGTTTACTTGATCAAAGTCTGTTAAACACAGATTTCTTGGTCTTTTTTTGCAGATAAAACGTTTGAGGATGAGGACTCGTCTTCGTCTCGCGGCCCATCTCTGGGGAAAAAGAGTCTGAGTATGGGCTCCTTCAAGCGCTCCACAAAAACAGGTCAGAGCCGGTCACAAAGTTGATAAAATGGAAACAAATCTGTAGAAATGATGTTTGTGTATGTGTAAGTGTACGTATATGCATGTGAATATGTGTGTGTGGGTAGTGATCTTTTGCCCTTAGATTCCCAAAGGGATTTAAAGTGTTTCTGAGAGCCCCTGCATGCATTTGTGCTTTAGTTCTGACCTGATGATTTACAGAGTTTTCAACAACTCTTGTACATGTGCTGGGTAAGTTTAGAATGATTCAGTCCTGATAAGTTCTACTATTTGTTTTTATTCCGACTAAATTCCAAGTAATCCTTTTTACCTTGACATTTTTGAGTTGTTAGATTCCAGAGTCCTCAAAGTGGATAATGTGTCATATGATCAACAAGCCTGGCACCCCATGCTGTCAAATCTGAATAAATATTATCAATATGAAAGGCAAAAAGGATTTTTAAAACTAATATGTAATGACTGAAACAAATCCAGTCTTATAAGCAAAATGTAAATGATCATGAAAGATAAGTATTATTTACAACGAAATAACAAACAAACTTGGAAAGAAAATTAATTAATGGAATAAATTTAAGTTCCAACTATGCAAATATTTCAAACAAAAAGAAAATATATCAAATGTTTTCTTACAAAATCTGAATAAAAAGGGCTTGATGTATTTATAGACAGTGTTGTTACTGATTCTATGTTGATATTGTTCAGTGCGGGATGGAAGTGCAGCAGGAGCAGTGGACGAAGAAGACTTCATCCAGGCGTTTGAGGACGTTCCCACTGCACAGGTCTGATTACACCTGCTTCAATATAAAGTCTCAGTTTGGAGGAGTAGACAATCAGGAAAAAGTGTGTTTTTCAGATTTATTCCAACAGAGAAATGGAGGAGGCCATGGCCAAAATACGAGACGTTCTTTCAGACGACAAACGCGACTGGGAGCTAAGAGTGGCTGCGGTGAGAAATATACAGCTCAGTATTATTTTAGCCTCTTGATTTTATTATTTTCATCTTTTGTATTACAAGAAACAAAACAGACATTTGAGTAATCAAAACAGGAATTTGGAATGGACAAGAATCAGTCAAGCTCAACAAAGCTGACCAAAACTAAGGTCTAACCAGGACTGAATTCAGGACGAGCACTGCACTTGGGCTACACCAGGTCTAGCCCAGGATTAAACCACACGTCTAACCCCAGACTCCAGGACACAACGTGAATGAGTCTTAAATGATTCTTAATCCTCTCTCTCTTCAGCTGAAGAAGGTGCGCTCAATGCTCTTGGCTGGAGCCGCAGACTTTGACAGTTTTCCCGCTCAGCTCAAACTCCTCGAGGCTCCGTTCAAGCAGTCGGTCAAAGACCTGCGCTCTCAGGTGGTGCGGGAGGCCTGCATCACTCTGGGGTGAGACACTCCTACACAGTACAACGTTGGATTCATTTCCCTGTTTGACATTCCGTGCCCTGTGCAAATGCAGAAAAACAATAGCTGTATGGTTTGTGGTTGCATGTTGCCAGGCACCTGTCGTCACTCCTGCGTCTGCGCTTCGACCATGCGGCTGAGTCTGTTCTGCCCTCGCTCCTAAACCTGGTCCCCAATTGTGCCAAGGTTATGGCCACGTCCGGAGTGGCAGCGATCCGCCTCATCCTGCGGGTACAAAGCTAAATATTGGCTCTAAACTGGGACTAAACCAGATCCAAACCAGGACCAGGACTAATCAATTTCTAAATCAGTTCTTTTGTCTGTTTTCAGCACACTCATTTCCCTCGTCTGATCCCCATCATCACCAGCAGCTGCGTCGCAAAATCTGTGGCTGTCAGACGGTTTGTATTTCTTGTGTTTTTGTATTTATAAATTATTACGTTTTATTGATTTATTTTAACTAATACTAATGGCATTTTATTCTTTTGCAGTCGCTCTTTTGAGTTTCTGGAGCTACAGTTGGAGCTGTGGCAGACTTTAGCTCTGGAACGGTGAGGGAAATTGTATTTTTGAATAAATGAATATGAGCCAGGACTGAACCAGGTCTTCTTGACCATGTCGCTACAAGTATCACTACATAAATGAGTGTTACTAGCCAGTCTGAATAAATTAATTGTGTATATTCTTTTCAGACATGGCACTGTTCTGTCTGAGACCATAAAGAAGGGGATACATGACGCAGACTCTGAGGCTCGATCTGTCGCCAGGAAGTAAGAACCACCGCTCCACTTATGATACTCTGTTTGGGACTCACACTCTCTATCTGTGCAATGTTGCTTAAATAAAAGCTTAACATCTAAACTAAAATTATACAGCTCAGGGCCCAGTGGAAATATTATTCT
Organism: Eucyclogobius newberryi; assembly: GCF_026437365.1. Taxonomy (NCBI): domain Eukaryota; kingdom Metazoa; phylum Chordata; class Actinopteri; order Gobiiformes; family Gobiidae; genus Eucyclogobius; species Eucyclogobius newberryi. The sequence continues at coordinate 6,307,734 of NW_027315723.1, forward strand.
GAGCCTTTAATATGAGCAACATGTCGCCTGTCTTCCACAAAAACTTTATGAGCACAATAACCAATACTCAAAGGTCCACAAAAGACGAGGCCTGATTTAATTTTTTCAAAGAAACCCAACAGAATTAGCAACAGCTTGTGTGTAGACATATTATGTTGTAAGATTGTTTGATTTGACAATAGTGTGATTTTAGAAAATGTCACTGAACTCAAACTGACACTGAAGTTTACAGCTTTGTTGTCTTTAAAACAGTTTGACAGAAATGTTCACCATCTTTTAAAACTCTAAAGCATTACTCTGATATGAAGACAATCTGCAGAAGCTGTGAGTAGGCTTCGTGTTGTGAGTGAAGAACTCTGCTGATGCGCGCTGATTGGATCTCGGTCAAAATCTAAGGCGTACTGACCAGATAAAAGTGTTTTGTCTTTACAAGGAAAAAACAAAAGTATAATTAAAATTCATTGATGAATTTCATCAATAGGTCAAAGTATTCCACTTAAAACAGAGACCTGTTTTCAACAAGAGCAGGCAGACACTGTGGCCCACTACCTGTCGCTCTGGTTACAGGTGTTACTGGGCCTTTCACTCGCACTTCAGTCGTGAGGCGGAGCTTCTGTTCCACAGCCTTGAATTATCTTATCAGAAAGCTCTTCAGGCCCATCGCCGCTGTAACGACAGTGTGACGTCACTTCCTCCCTCTGACCGCTCGTCCTCTTCTTCTCAGGAGAGTCTCAGGTCAATACAACATTTAATAACAATTATGAATAATTATAATTATATAATTCTAATGTGTTTGTTTCTTTTTTCAGTCGACCCTTTTCTGTCAAAAGCTTAGCAAGACAAAGTCGCTGTAAGTATGAATATATTATATTATATTTTTGTCATTAAGAATACATATGCTTTACAATTATTATATAACATATTTACCTCATTTCTGGGGACACAGAAAGGTATTGTTTATGACAATTAAAATCCAAATTTAAATTCACTTTTACGTATGGTTCCTTTAATAGATGATTATACATAATACTTTTGGGTTGTGTCTTTCTCTGATTTAGACCTGCTTTAGTCCTGCTTTAGTCCTGCTTTAGTCCTGCTTTAGACCTGCTTTAGTCCTGCTTTAGTCTGGCTGTAGACCTGCTTTAGACCTGCTTTAGACCTGCTTTAGTCCTGCTTTAGTCCTGCTTTAGTCCTGCTATAGACCTGCTTTAGACCTGCTTTAGACCTGCGTTAGACCTGCTTTAGACCTGCTTTAGTCCTGCTTTAGTCCTGCTTTAGTCCTGTTTTAGATCTGCTTTAGACCTGCTTTAGACCTGCTTTAGTCCTGCTTTAGTCCTGCTTTAGTCCTGCTTTAGTCCTGTTTTAGATCTGCTTTAGACCTGCTTTAGACCTGCTTTAGACCTGCTTTAGTCCTGCTTTAGTCCTGCTTTAGTCCTGCTTTAGTCCTGTTTTAGATCTGCTTTAGACCTGCTTTAGACCTGCTTTAGTCCTGCTTTAGTCCTGCTTTAGATCTGCTTTAGACCTGCTTTAGATCTGCTTTAGTCCTGCTTTAGTCCTGCTTTAGTCCTGCTTTAGATCTGCTTTAGACCTGCTTTAGATCTGCTTTAGTCCTGCTTTAGTCCTGCTTTAGATCTGCTTTAGACCTGCTTTAGATCTGTTTTAGTCCTGCTTTAGTCCTGCTTTAGACCTGCTTTAGTCCTGCTTTAGTCCTGCTTTAGTCCTGCTTTAGTCCTGTTTTAGATCTGCTTTAGACCTGCTTTAGACCTGCTTTAGACCTGCTTTAGTCCTGCTTTAGTCCTGCTTTAGTCCTGCTTTAGTCCTGTTTTAGATCTGCTTTAGACCTGCTTTAGACCTGCTTTAGTCCTGCTTTAGTCCTGCTTTAGATCTGCTTTAGACCTGCTTTAGATCTGCTTTAGTCCTGCTTTAGTCCTGCTTTAGTCCTGCTTTAGATCTGCTTTAGACCTGCTTTAGATCTGCTTTAGTCCTGCTTTAGTCCTGCTTTAGATCTGCTTTAGACCTGCTTTAGATCTGCTTTAGTCCTGCTTTAGTCCTGCTTTAGATCTGCTTTAGACCTGCTTTAGATCTGCTTTAGACCTGCTTTAGTCCTGCTTTAGTCTGGCTGTAGACCTGCTTTAGACCTGCTTTAGACCTGCGTTAGACCTGCTTTAGTCCTGCTTTAGTCCTGCTTTAGTCCTGCTTTAGATCTGCTTTAGACCTGCTTTAGACCTGCTTTAGTCCTGCTTTAGTCCTGCTTTAGTCCTGCTATAGACCTGCTTTAGACCTGCTTTAGACCTGCGTTAGACCTGCTTTAGACCTGCTTTAGTCCTGCTTTAGTCCTGCTTTAGTCCTGCTTTAGTCCTGCTATAGACCTGCTTTAGACCTGCTTTAGACCTGCGTTAGACCTGCTTTAGACCTGCTTTAGTCCTGCTTTAGTCCTGCTTTAGATCTGCTTTAGACCTGCTTTAGATCTGCTTTAGTCCTGCTTTAGTCCTGCTTTAGTCCTGCTTTAGACCTGCTTTAGATCTGCTTTAGTCCTGCTTTAGTCCTGCTTTAGATCTGCTTTAGTCCTGCTTTAGATCTGCTTTAGACCTGCTTTAGATCTGCTTTAGACCTGCTTTAGACCTGCTTTAGTCCTGCTTTAGTCTGGCTGTAGACCTGCTTTAGACGTTACCCGATACCAGTAGTGGTATCGGTGCTCGGGATGCAAATGCTCAGAACATCAATCATCATCTAATGATGATTTATGGCCACAAAGCAATATGTGAGACCTTATTTGTTTTAAAAAGTTTGAAATAAAATTAAAAAATGAGATGAGTAAAACATCTTGATGAATTTATTTGTCATATTGACCAACCCTAATCAGTGTGTCTATTTATTTCTTGTTTTCTGTCAGCCAAACCTGCCCGCTCCTCCGCCCTCTCCCCGGTCGCTCTGAACCGCTCTCGAAGCAACGTTGATGTAAATGCAGCCGCCTCAGCCAACAGAAAGAAGATGACCGCCGTGCCCACCACACTCCAGGGCTTCAGCACCGCCTCTGCTCTGCCCCCTGGGTCCTACGCATCGCTCGGTAAATACACTTACATAGAATACGTAATACTGTAAACAAGAAGACTATTAAACAACACACGTTTGCTTTGGCATCTCATGTTTTAGAACTTATTATATGTAATGACAACCATGTATGACTTTCTATCAGGGAAGCTGAAGACACACTACACAACATTTAGTCAGATTTTTTAATGATTTTCAGTTGCGTCTAGTTGTCTCTTGTTGAAGTCACTCGCGGCTGCTTCAGTCTCATAGTGTGGACCAGTTACTACTGGACTCACGTTGGAAAGGCAAAGTGTGGGCTCCGGTGGAGTGGCATGTTTACTGCACTAACAGAGCCCAGTGGCCAATGACAGGGAGCGGGGAGGGAGGGGCAAGGAGACACTAGAAACAGTCACGTCGCCGCTAAGACCTTTTTTCTTTCATCTTTACAGAAAGAACAATGACAGTAGCAAGGCGTATGCTTATTATTCCTGCCTAAACCTCAGATTAATGATAGAGAAAAGGCACATGCACTTTACTTTACTTTACACGTATAACCTGAGCTGAAACATTGTTATAAGCCACGTCTGCCTCATAATGATCCACATTACACAGGTTTTTTCTCTGGTAAAATCCACACGAAACATGTCCAACTTCTTCACTTCTGTGGCTACTTTTTATGTAAATGTTTGAACATTCAGAGTAAGTTAGCATCACTATCATTACCAGCGCTACATCCTATAACGCTTTAACTGTTTTGGTACGCCAGGAGTACATAACCTTTGGTCACGACATGGCTCTGGGCCGAGACAATAACTAAAACTCCAGAAAACATAACTAACAGAAGACTAACCAGTTTTGGAATCCAGTAGCCTCAGGTGAAAGCAAATGGTTTGTGTGTGTGTACGGATGCTGGGACATTGCCAAGTCCCTATGAACCTTGTTTAATCTGTTTTTCACCGTCGCTCCTCGAGGCAACTGCTGTTGTGATTTTTGGTGTTACAAAAATAAATTTAATTGAATGGTAAGGCTATGGTGTTATGGTAAAATGTAGGGTCGGTACCCGCTGGGAGCAGGTGAGCCACAAGCACGTGCTTTAAAGGCCCCGCACCACCTGGGGTCATGACACTTACTAAAAGTTACTAAAAGTTAGTCATAAGCGATATAAAAAACAGGAGTCTTTAATTTATATTTTAAAATATTATGTAAGCACTCACCAATAGCACTTTTCCCAAAACCAATAAGAGTACAAATACTTCCTTTTTAGTACGTATATCATCGGTAACACAAAGAAACCAAGTGTTTTCAATTTTAGGCTCAGATCAGGAGAAGAGAAGACAGAAGTAAATTAAGCTAAATACATCTCCAAGTATGTTTTGATGAGGGAACAATGTTATAACATGGTTATGAGCTCAAAGAGTAAATTTTGCCTCATGTGTCACTCTCACACTCTCGCTAAGTGTCAACTAAATGCAAACATGCTAAACCAGTTTTCTAATGAAGAAACACTAAACCATCTGAATTTGTTTCAAATCTCTGCTTTTTCTTTCCACTAACCTGAACCTTAATCTTTCACCTCTAACCTCTGTGTGTCCACATCCGCTCAGACACTTCCTGGGCTCTAAACTCTGAAGGTAAGATTTTCAAAACAAAACTCTTTTCTCATTTCATTCTTTTCTTCCCTATGTTGGTGTTTGTAGTTTTATGTGTCCTAAAATCTACATGAAATTATAAATTATGTTCAATTTGAGTCGTTTGTTGATAATTCTTTCTTTGGGTGATTCCCCAATTTGAGTCAGAACTGATGTGTCAAAACTGGCTCTGCACAGATGCTTCTTCACATGTTGGTCACAACGGCAATACATACGTAGACAAACTACATCTAATATTATATGAATTGATTTTACTCATAAAACATTCATGCAATCGCAAGATTTAACTGAACAAACAGATCCGTGCAGAGAAAGAACAAGGCCAATTGACTTTAGTGTAATATTTAACATGTTTAATGCATGTTCACAATTATATTATATGAAACTTTATTTGTGAACTGTATTGAACTTAAATGAAAGGTGAACTTCTGGAGGGTAAAATAATGAAAGTATAGTTGGGCTAACAGACTGATTGACAGGATTTACGCAAATTCGGTAAATTACTTAAATTGGTGAATGACACTAGTTTTTTGTTTCAGGGCGAGTTCGCACCCTCAGGACGAGCTCTGGAAACGGCCTTACGGAAAGCAGTCAAGGAAAGCCCAACTCCCAGTCCCAGCGTGAGAAACCATGCACCTTTTAAATAACCTCATTTTAACTTAGGTTTATTCATTTTTATGTATAAATTATATTTCATTTTTATACTAGCCGGCAGCAGGTCTGGATCTCCCGGTCGCTTGCTTGGATCCACCTATGTCAGAGTCCAGAGGAGCACCTTCTCACCATCAACCACCCACCACAGCAACGGCAAACCCCTCACAAGAGGCCACCGGAGCCAGGGCTGCAGCCGCGAGACCAGCCCTTCAAGAAACGGAGGAGGTGAGCAGAGGTGTAGAGGAGAGGAGCCTCCAACACACTAATACACTAATACTTTGTCTCACTAACATTTTCTGCACAGCCCAGGACTAACTCTGCTTCAACACCTCTTTTGTCCCATTTAATTTCTCATCTCCTACTACCTCATCTCCTTCCGTCCTTGTCTCCTCCCTTCTGTTCTTCTCGCCTCGCCTCGTTTCCTTCAGTCCGCAGTCGGATTCCTCGTCCGAGTGTGAGTCAAGGCTGCTCTAGAGAGAACAGCAGAGACAGCAGCCGAGACACAAGTCCCACCACAGGACTGTCCCCCAACAGTGAGTCTAACTTCTGGACAAAGGATTCACCAGGTCTAAACTAGTACTACACCAGGACTAAACCAGGACTAAACCAGGACTACACCAGGACTACACCAGGACTAAACCAGGACTACACCAGGACTAAACTAGGACTAAACCAGGACTACACCAGGACTACACCAGGACTACACCAGGACTAAACCAGGACTAAACCAGGACTACACCAGGTCTACACCAGGACTACACCAGGACTACACCAGGAATAGACCAGGACTACACCGGGACTACACCGGGACTAAACCGGGACTACACCAGGAATACACCAGGACTACACCAGGACTAAACCAGGACTACACCTGGACTACACCTGGACTACACCAGGACTACACCAGGACTACACCAGGACTACACCTGGACTAAACCAGGACTAAACCAGGACTAAACCAGGACTGTACCAGGACTGCACCAGGACTACACCAATACTACACCTACACCAAACCAGGACTAAACCTGGACTAAACCTGGACTAAACCTGGACTACACCAGGACTACACCAGGACTACACCAGGACTACACCAGGACTACACCAGGACTAAACCCAATACTACACCTACACCAAACCAGGACTACCCCAGGACTAAACCAGGACTACACCAGGACTAAACCAGGACTACACCAGGACTACACCAGGACTACACCTGGACTAAACCAGGACTAAACCAGGACAACACCAGGACTAAACCAGGACTAAACCAGGACTGTACCAGGACTGCACCAGGACTACACCAATACTACACCTACACCAAACCAGGACTACGCCAGGACTAAACCTGGACTAAACCAGGACTACACCAGGACTACACCAGGACTACACCAGGACTAAACCCAATACTACACCTACACCAAACCAGGACTACCCCAGGACTAAACCAGGACTACACCAGGACTACACCAGGACTAAACCAGGACTACACCAGGACTAAACCAGGACTACACCAGGACTAAACCAAGACTAAACAAGGAATGCACCAGGACTACACCAGGACTACACCAGGACTAAACCTGGACTACACCAGGAATGCACCAGGACTACACCAGGACTAAACCAGGACTACACCAGGACTAAACCAGGACTAAACCAGGAATGCACCAGGACTAAACCTGGACTACACCAGGAATGCACCAGGACTACACCAGGACTACACCAGGACTAAACCTGGACTAAACCTGGACTACACCTAGACTACACCTGGACTAAACCAGAGTTAACTAACAATTCTTTTACTGCTGTATTCTTGGACATATTTGGCCGAGACTGAACTAAAACAGAGCGTTTCCCATCCTGCACATGCCTTCACTTATTTCTTTTTCCTAAAATGTAGCGCTGCAGTGGTTTTGTGTACATACATAACACAAGCAGAAAGATAAAATGGTCACACTTATATAGTGCTTCAAGAAACCACTCACCCATTAACACACACGATCACACACCAGTTGGACACTGGGGTGAGTTGCCCAAGGACACAACGGCATTATTCAGCTGAGGCAGGTGCAATGCAATCGCACCGCAACCTCTGGGCCAGTGGATCTGACCGCTCTACCAGGAGGGAGCGGGATTCGAACCACGGACCTCGGATCAGAAGACAAAGAAGATTAGTCCATAACAACATTAAAGAGAAGAGTGTGATAGCAGAGGAAACCCACACGAGCAGGGCATGTGCACATGCATGCAGCGACATAGAATATATACATATTATCCAGTTTTACTGCTACTTACAAATAAACTCATACTTAACATTTTTAACAATGAAATATGATTTCATGAACTCGGGCCTAAATTGGGACTAAATTGGGACTAAATTTGGGACTAAACTTTGGACTAAACAAATCAATGAATAAAGCACTCAACAAAATTTCAAAGATTAAAAGAGAGATCTCTCTAATCTGTCTAATCTACATTAGATAATTTAGTTTAATTTGACCTTGGTGAGTGCTGTGTAAATAATGTTTTTTTGGCCTGATTTTGCAGCTTCTCGTCGTGTCTCTCGATCGACCAGCGCCTTGACTTCTACTGATGGATACTCAGGTTAAAACTACAGAGACAAATTTGAAAAATGACCTTTATTCCTATTCTGAATGATGTTGAATAAATGTTGTTTTCCAGAGCGTTTCTCGCAGCAGGCTCGTATTTCCGCTTCAGTGAACGCCATGAGGATTCTGAACACTGGGACCGAGGTGGAGGCTGCAGTGGCAGACGCTCTGGTGAGGAGAACTTCACACCATGCCCACTTATATACTTATACGTTTATTATAACTGGACACTGTGCTTCAGATATTTAAAATATTTAAACATAGCTTTTTGAGTAACTGTGAACATGTCTGTGATTTCAGCTTTTAGGAGACTCCAGAACCAAGGTACAAATGAGTTGCATGATCAAAGTTTCCAATTCACTGTTGAATTGTATGTTCTTTGATGATCTGTACCTTTTACATTTTATACTGTATCCAAATTAAATTAGCATCAGTCTTCCTTGCTTGCTGTTATAAAGTCATGTATATTGCATGCAAACTCTTAACTTCTGCATGCCCCATCTGCATGTTTCCCCATCTCTATTTGATTAGTTTATGTAACAGGGACAATGTAAATTCATAAACATTTCTGTAAATGTACCAGAATTAGCCTACATGGCTATTTTTCATATGCTGTCCCTGGACGGATGTTAAACAGTCACCTTGTCATGTCCAAACTACGGCCCGGGGGCCAAATGCGGCCCTCAGACCAATTTTTGTTGGCCCTCCGGCTTCCTGCTAAGTTGGTCCAAACATCAAAAAGTAGTAAAATTGACTGTAAAATCGGAAAAATTCAAGCATTTTGACATTAGACCAACCTAATATTAATGTTCCATGTATTATTAAGATATTAAAAAATTTACATTGTCTGGTTGTCTGTGGCCCTCTGCTCCGTAAGTTTCAAAATGCCCTTGATGAAAAAGGTTTGGACACCCCTGCCCTAAAATCTCTGTGCTTTAACCACCCTCCCTTCTTCTTCCACTTATCCGGGATCTGGTCATTTGGGTCTAAACAGGGACCCTCAGACTTCCCACAATCCAGCTGGCTCCTCTCGACGTAGATGAGCAACAGCTCTACGCCGAGCTCCCCCCCGTGTGACTGAGCTCCTCGTCCTATCTCTAAGGGAGCGCCCAGCCACCCGGCCGAGGAAACTCATTTTGACCGCTTGTATCCGCGATCTTGTCCTTTTGGTCATTACCCAAAGCTCATGACCATAGGTGAGGGTAGGAACGTAGACCAACCGGTAAATCGAGAGCTTTGTCTTTTGACTCAGCTCCTTCTTTACTACAGTCCGGTGTAGTGACTGCATCACTGCAGCCGCAGCAACGATCCAACTGTTAATCTCACGTTCCATCCTTCCCTCACTCATGAACATGACCCCGAGATACTTGAACTCCTCCACTCCACACCCACCTGGAGGGGGGGGGGGGCTGATTCTCATCCCAGCCGCTTCACACTCGGCTGCAAACCGTCCCAGTGCATGCTGCAGGTCCAGGTTTGATGGAGCCATCAGGACAACATCGTCTGCAAACAGCAGAGATGAGATCCTGTGGTCCCCAAACCGGGTGTGTTCCCTTTGTAGTTGGAACACACCCTCCGGTCCCTTCTTGAACAGAGGGCCCACAACAGTCAGACGGGGGGTCTGCCAGTCCAGGCGGTGTTGCAGAGACGTGTCAGCCAAGACAGTCCTACAACATTCAGAGTACCGTATTTTCCAGACTATAAGTTGCATCTTTTTTCATAGTTTTGGCCGGGGTGCGACTTATATTTATACTTATATACTTATACTTATTTGTTATTGTCACACTTGCAACCACATTTCATACTCCAGTGCAACTTATATGTGTTTTTTTCTTCTCTATTATGAAGTTTTTGGCTGGTGCGACTTATAGTCCGGAAAATACGGTACTCGGGACGTATCTCATCCAAGGAGCTTGCTTTCACCATATTGTGTATATACAAATCCAAAATATGATAAATTTGTCACTTCATTATGTGATTAAACCGCATTTTGTAATAGTTGGCAGAAAACCTCTGAACTCTGACCTCATGGTGTACCTCAGACTCGACCTGTGCGGCACCGTTTTGAGTCCCCGGGTCTGCACTCTGACGATGAGGGGAACAGCGATGCCTCCAGCGCCTGCTCTGAACGCTCCTACAGCTCCAGAAACGGCTCGCATCACTTCCTGCACCAGGGCGACGACTTCCTACGACAGACCGAGGATGTGGCGGACATTTTGAATCGATGTGCGAGTGCCAATTGGACGGAGAGGAAAGAGGGGCTGCTGGGACTGCAACAGCTGCTGCAACACAACAGGACACTCAGGTAAGAAACGAGGATCAAACCCAGGACAATTTATGTTCCTCCGCATTTATTTTTTTATTTTCTTTTTTATGCTAATACACATTTGTTATATTTAACTAGATTGATCAGTCCACAGTCACATGACTTCCTGTCCCTACTCTGGTGTAAAATTTCCATGGTGGATCCTCTTTTATGGGATCCATTTATAAAGCCTTGTGTCTTCTGCTTGATATTTATCTCAAGATTTACTATCTACTACTATTATCTAACTCATTAGATAGTGTGAAACAGAAAACTCTCAGGGGAAATCAACTCTGAGTTAACTTTTGAACTCGAGGTTTATTGAAACTTCTTATGGGCAAAGTCCGGGGTCTCGGTTTTAACCCTGTTGTTATTGTTTCAGTCGAGTGGAGCTGAAGAGACTCTGTGAGATCTTCACTCGGATGTTCGCAGACCCTCACAGTAAGGTACAGTGAGAGCTTCAGTCTGCCCTCTTCTGGTCATTACTTTTGAAAAACTAAAGAAGTCAATTTGACAAGTATAATGTGTGATATATATATATATATGCATGTTTTTTCTCACTGTAAAAACTAACCTCTCAGATCTGACACTAACATGTTCTTCTGTTCGCATGTTCTATCTTCACTGCTGTGGACTCAGAGAGTAAGTGGCTCCTGCTGAATTGTAGGATTGATATTTTCAAAGTTAACACGTAAATAACTATAGGCTGAAAATCTAATAATGTTTGAGCCGTAGAGGGGGTAATTGTGGCCAGGATCAAATTTGCCCAAAATCACAATTTCATAAGCACAATTTCAAAACCGTGCCAAACTTGGGCCGTGAGCTCGGACCCTCCTCGTATGAGATTCATTTGTGTTGTGTGAGTTTGGTTGTCATTTGAAACAACATAAACCGTACAAACTGGCACAGCTTAAACAAGACTAAACCACGTGAATAAAACTGCAACAATCAATCGAATAATCGTGACCTGTTGACTAAAAAAACTAATCATAATCATATTTTGACAATCGTAATCATTATCTGAACTGGGTTTCAGATCACTTCACTACATTCTGCTGGTCAAAAATATTTAAAGCTAAAAATAATATAGTTAAAATGCAGGTTTTTGTTGTATTACAATAAGTCTCTTGTCACTATTAGAAATCATCAGATTAAACACACTTAGAAATATCTAATTTACCGTTAGATTTTTCACGGCAAAATACAATGTGACGAAGAGGGGATTCTGGCTCTTGCCCCCATCTGAGGTTATGACATCATCACATTCTAGAAAACAACCTATACAGATTCGTAAAACACATGCAAAACCCTATTTTATATAAGACACTGGCATTATTAATCAAAATGTATGAAAATAATGAATAGTTTCAGACTTTTATCAATATACTTTATGCGTTAATGTTCTTCTTTATTTTTTACTCTCTGTGTAAAAAAGTTATATTTAGTAAAAATTGGATGTGATGTTCAGGTATTCAGCATGTTCCTGGAGACGCTGGTGGACTTCGTTGCGCTGCACAGAGACGACCTTCACGACTGGCTCTTCGTGCTCCTCACGCAGCTCCTCAAGAAGATGGGAGCCGACCTGCTGGGATCAGTGCAGGCCAAAGTGCAGAGGGCGCTGGATGTCACTAGGTCTGGACCAGGACTAGAACAAGACTAATAACCAGGAGTAACTCCCGTAGGACAAAACCTCAAAACATGACTTTGACTTTTATTTGACAGTTTATTTTGAAGTTCTTTCTTCCTGATCTTTAGTCTTTTTCAATCTTTAGTGAAAAATTGTTGTGCCCAAAACCAATGTTCCCTCATAATTCTTAATGTGTCTGAGCAAATACACAAACTCCCTGAGCGGTCCCCTGGGACCACTGTGAGCAACATCAGACGTGTGCACTGTGGCCACGTCAGTATCACATCTGTCCAAGTGACATGGTTTAATAAAATAATCAAATGACGGCATTCATTTCTGTTCGATTACTTTTAATTACATGATTTACACTTAAAGTGAAAACTACCCAAATCTTGTTCATGACCTGTGTAGCAGGGGCGAACTGGGTTGAAGGCAGAGCGGCCCACTATGACACCATAACATTACAGTTATATTTACTCTTTGTGAGTCCTATTCATTGCATATCTATTTATTTTATAGACTTGGCCATAATATGATATCCTACTATATAATGTCAGCTTGATTCAATAGGTTTGTTATACAAGCATAACCACAACCGTTTCTTCTTTTATTTTGCAGAGAGTCGTTCCCGTGCGAGCAGCAGTTCAACATCCTGATGCGTTTCATCGTGGACCAAACCCAGACTCCGAACCTCAAAGTGAAGGTGGCCATTTTGAAATACATCCAGGGCTTAGCTGCTCTCATGGACCCCTCAGATTTCAGCAACAGCAGCGAGACCAGACTGGCCGTGTCCCGGATCATCACCTGGACCACAGAGCCCAAGAGCGCAGATGTTCGCAAGGTAAAAGCCTTCGGGAAACCGGGTTCAGACATGTGCTTGACCTGCGTCAGACCTCGGTCAGACCTGGGTAAGACCTGGGTTAGATCTGGTTTACACCTGGGTCAGACCGTGTTTGGACCTGGGTCAGACCGGGTTTAGACCTGGGTCAGACCGGGTTTGGACCTGAGTCAGACCGTGTTTGGACCTGGTTCAGACCGGGTTTGGACCTGGGTCAGACCGGGTTTAGACCTGGGTCAGACCGTGTTTGGACCTGGGTCAGACTGGGTTTAGACCTGGGTCAGACCGTGTTTGAACCTGGTTCAGACCGTGTTTGGACCTGGGTCAGACCGTGTTTAGACCTGGGTCAGACCGTGTTTGGACCTGGTTCAGACCGGGTTTGGACCTGGGTCAGACCGGGTTTAGACCTGGGTCAGACCGTGTTTGGACCTGGGTCAGACCGGGTTTAGACCTGGGTCAGACCGTGTTTAGACCTGGGTCAGACCGTGTTTGGACCTGGGTCAGACCGGGTTTAGACCTGGGTCAGACCGTGTTTGGACCTGGTTCAGACCGGGTTTGGACCTGGGTCAGACCGGGTTTGGACCTGGGTCAGACCGTGTTTGGACCTGGTTCAGACCGGGTTTGGACCTGGGTCAGACCGGGTTTGGACCTGGGTCAGACCGTGTTTGGACCTGGGTCAGACCGTGTTTGGACCTGGGTCAGACCGGGTTTAGACCTGGGTCAGACCGGGTTTAGACCTGGATTAGTATGGAGGATGAGACTATTGTTCTTTTTAGCCTTCATATGCTTCCTTTGGCCTAGAGGCATAACATTGTTACGCTGATGATGTCTATCTTAGTAGTAGCTCTGTATAAGCTCTTGCTGATTGTTTAAGAGAGGTTCAGGAATGGATGGTCCTCATCTTAAACAAATGAAGAACTGAAATGATTGTGTTTGGATATTGTGATCCTTTGCTTCACTGTGATAGTGTAATAGGCCCACTTAGTTCATTAAAAAATCCTTCTCTGGGAACCTTGGTGTGATAAACAGATTAATGCCATTCCCAAATTGAGTTTTTATCACTTAAAGGTTCTCAGCAGTGCTGTCCAGGGGTCAAGTGATTAAGGTGGCAGCACACATGCTCCATGTGCAGCTGGCCGCAGTGTCGGGAGTTTGAATCCCTGAGTATCGCACTTTGCTGCAATACTCAAATACGCAAAGTGCATGAAAGTGCATGCATGCATTTGTGACTCCACTGCTCGATTACTGCAGCTCCCGACCAGGTCCAGCTCAGTCGTCTCCAGAGAGTACAGAACGCAGCAGCTCACCTTTTATCTCTTAAAAAGCGCAGGGACCATATCAGTCCAGTTCATGTTACATTTTAGAATCCATTTTAAAATGATTGTTTGTTTTTAAAAGCCTCAATGTCATCAGGCTTAGCTACGCAGGTGCACCAGCTCCATTTAAGACCAGGCGCAGCTACGACTGGTCTTAACATCTGTGTTCATGAGAGAACAGAGTATTCTGAGCCTGGTAACATCATAGATTATCTAGTTTGAAAGTATAAATGATCCAAAGGAGTTGTGTCAAAAGTGTGTCTAATGCATGTTTGCACAAGTCATATCAAACTTTGTAAGCAAACATGAAAAAGACAAGATATTTGTGACTGTAGCTCTGTTCGTCTCTTTTTGTTATTTGCACAGCGTTAAATGATCTGTCACTGTCAGACCTTGTCACTATAAAGCTGCTACTGTAGCTGGAAAACACAGAGCAGAGGATGGGGAAAAGCCAAGAGCGCATGGGAGAACGCGGGGAGCTGCCACCACGGCCCCGCTGAATCTGAGCTGAATCTGAGCTGAATCTGAGCTGAATCTGAGCTGAATCTGAGCTGAATCAGAGCTGTATCAGAGCTGAATCAGAGCTGAATCAGAGCTGAATCAGAGCTGAATCAGAGCTGAATCAGAGCTGAATCAGAGCTGAATCAGAGCTGAATCAGAGCAGGCAGAGCATCAGACTTGCTGGCTTACCATTATTGATAATGATAATAATTCATTAATCACCGCCCTGTTTCACCGACCCCCCTACATCAAACTCAGAGTTTCACCTCTGTTGACGTCACTTAAGAGCAGTCTTACTACCTGCTGGTGCACTTGGCTCCTGTGTCTCCTGGTTGTCCCCAGGACCAGGCTTAAGACCAGAGGAGACAGGGCCTTTTCTGTTGAAGGGTCTCAGTTTTGTAACACCTTTGCACATCAGAACTGCACAATCACTTGAGCACTTTAAACCTTAGATCAGGACGCATTTTTTCTCTTTTACAACTGTTGTTTGTATGTTTTTGTGTATGTTGTCACTCTGATAATGTATTGTTGTCTGAACAGCACTTTGGTCGGCTTTTTTAAATGTGCTTTATTAATACATTTGGTTTGATTTTATTTGGATTTGATATTTAGGGCTGCACTACATATCGCAAAAGTATCAATTTTGCAATATAATGACTGAACTAAATATATCACAATAACACTACTACAGCCTAACACACCCGTGCAGCCCAGGCTGATAACTACAATGAGAGGATACTATAAAGACATATAGTGCTTATGGCACCCAATACCGGAGTACATCATTTTACACATATATCCCAACTGTGAGGCACTGCAGCTCCACCAGGCCGTAGTGCTCTGATGTCAAACCTATGCAAAAAAACTCATATGAACGGTGACTTTATACAAAGTTTATACGGGTGAAGAGGCAGAAGTGGAGGGAGCAGGTTATTGATGAAAATGACTCCCTCGCCTGCTGCGGTCTGAGCGCGGTCAGTGTCCTGCCCAGTGTCCAGGACCTGACATGGGGACACTGCACCGGGAACATTATTGTTTGTGATGTCTAAAAGGCCAACATTATAATGATCGACATCTATTGTGGGCTTTTGTATTCACTTTTTGCCCATGCAAATCAAATGCCATTTGCGTCCTGGCCGTAGTGCTGAAAGTGCAACGCGTATCGGACCCGAGCCTTTATTCTCTTTAAATTATGAGTTTATTCCCATTAATTTATGAGATTATTCTTGATAATTCACAAGAATAATCAAATGAATTAATTAGATTATTCTCATTAATTAATTACTTTATTCTCGTACTGCCCCACATTTTTTTGGGGGGGTTGGCCCATATACTCGTAGGTATTGGCTTTGTATCTGTTAAGTTTTTATTTTAATAGAGTTTCACTAATAAATAAAACAAATTAAAGACATGAACATTTTTATTTTAATATGAAATTATTGTAACAAAGAGTTTATTCAAAAATCATGCGGCCCTTGTAATAATCTAAACTCTAAACTACATAGTAAACTGTAGTTGCGTTTGTTGAATTGATGTGGCCTCTAAAATGTCAGAATGGTTTCGTTATCAAAAGAGCTTGGAATGAATCAGTGTCCAAGTTTAACATGTGGAACAAAAATGTATCTAAAAATATATATTTAAGTTAAAATCCTGTGTTCTGTTTGAGGCTAAATCGGTCGGACTGTAAAATAATTTGATGAACATTTTGTGGGCCCCAGTTCTATAACACTTGGTCTGGGGAAGAGCATCGAGCGAGCGCCGTGTCCTCTCTGCCGGGAGAGAGTCACCTGGAGGAGAGGTGCAAACAGGTACATGACATACTAAATAATATAAAAAACACACAACTAAAACTAAACTAAACCCTACAAATCTGATTTTGGGTGTCACAATCTCACTCTAACATCTAACTAAACTAAAACTAACCCTGAACATGTCCGAGGTTTAACTTAAGCCGACTGCACACTAGAGGATTTTCAGATGCTCCGTGATTTTAAGACAATTTTGTTTTTTAGACCACATACATAAGAACATTTTGCAACGATTGTCCCACACTCGCATGAAGGACAGCGACTCCACAGTTGTGTCTCAGGAAAGATTTGCTACAAGCAAAGGACAGCGTGATGTGATCAAACCATAGTCTCTAATGTGCAGCCGGACTTAGTCATGTAGCGATCTCTTGGTACGATATCTTCACAATATTCCTCTCACGGTACAATATTTATAGCTATATTTTGAAGACATTCCCCTGGTCTCCCCTTTGTGCTTTTTTCAGGCTCTAACTGCTTCTGTCCTCATGTCTGCTGCTGTGAACTAACCAGTTTTTCTTTTCACTGGTCAAAGTTTCTCTTCACGCTCCGCCTGCTCTTTCTGATATAAACTGTGTGTTGTGTTCTTCTTTTCCTCTTGCAGGCCCCCAAGTCAATGTAAGTTTATTTTAGTAAACAAGTAGGCTAATTCAGTGTGCTTTACAAACCAAGAAAATATGCATTAAAGTTGCAATACAAACAGATACAATCATAAACAATCAATATAAAAAGTACTTTTAAAGGTCAGATAAAATCCTTTCAGTCATATGCACAACTAAACAGAATTGTCTCTCATCTTCAGAAATACTGTTCCAGATTTTAAGTGCATAAAACTGAAACATTCACCATGTTTAGTCCTGACTCTGACCCACAGTTGCATAAGTCTCTTCAAGTCTGTTTTTTCATTGATAAAGAAACATTTGATGCTTTTGACTTGATCTGGCTGTTAAAGTTCAAGTCTGATACCATATAACTCCTGGATTTCAAAGTTGATTTGTAGGTTTTGGAGGTAGAGAGGAGGTGACTTCTCAAGGACTGTAGATCTTTAGTCATTTAGTCGATCAACCGGTCGGTCGGATCAACAACTTGGTCAGTCGACAAATTATTTGGAGGCATTGTAAAATACTTCACATTTTATATAGAAGAAATTATTGAGTTTGTGAAGAGTACTGATAAATACACTGTTTACTAGTTGTCTTCAATAGTCTCTTGTGGGTCTTTTTAGAACACTTGGTCAAATCAGAATCAGAATCAGAACGGGTTTATTGTCAATGAACAAAATTCACAAACATAGGAACTTGTCTTGGTGATTCGGTGCAGAGAGATATTAGACGAGTTTGAGAGCTCTTGACAGGACCACGCCCCTTTTAGCCAACCAATCGATACAAGAAACATCAACAAAGAGTCAACCAATGTTTTCTTTGATCATCTACACTTTCTCTTTGTTTCTGAAGGCCTAAGACAATAAAGTCCAGCTTGACGTTAGTTTAACACTTGTGTTCTTCTACAGGCGGCTCAGGTGGTGCTGATCGGCCTCTTTGAGCTCAACACTCCAGAGTTCTCCATGTTACTCGGAGCGCTCCCCAAAACGTTTCAGGACGGCACCACCAAACTGCTGCACCACCACCTGAGGAGCGCCACCGCCGGGATCACTCCGGTACTGCACCTGAACTGACATTATTTGACTGTAGGCGTGATTATGTTCATCTTCTCCAATACTTAACAAAGATGTGAGTTTGAACACTGGTTTTGTCTCTCCGAGTTCAGATGGCCATTATCGTCAGGTGGATTAGCTAATCGGGGACACTATAGCTGCACTAATTATTATTTTAGTTGTTGACAAGTCAAACATGTGCATTGAGACATTTTAAACTGATTTTTTTTTCAGTTTTTCAGATGTGTTTTCCTTAGCAGTGCTTTCAAGGCATGGAACAATATTCAAATGTAACAATAATATCTCCATAATTATTGCAACTGCTGACAGTGGATATTGATGATTAGAATTGTAATACTATGAATGGAATGTTGTTTGAATGTTTAAGCAACTATTGTTAAAGCATTGTACATTGTTATCATGTTCGATTATATAATATGCAACAATCAAGGGCATGTTCCCAGTGGGATACATGTCTTGGACATACAAATAAAGCAGCAATTATTTCGTTGATCATCTCTAACTCGTCACCCTATTTCCACCTTTATTTGGTTTGTAATGTATTTAAAAAGTACAAAAGAAATAATTGATCTAGTTGACTTGATATAGTCATTAGTTGCAGCATTGTGTGAATGTGGCAGGACTGTCTGCTCTGCACACATGACAACTGTCACTTTCTCCTTCTTTTATCTTCAGATGTCCACCTCAGATCGACCTCCTCTTCAGAGACCAGGGAGCCGAGGGAGTCCACTCATGTCTCCAACCAGCTACTCGCACAAGTAACAACCTACACATATTTTGCACCTCTGTCTCTGCTCCTCTGTCTCTGCTCCTCTGTCTCTGCTCCACTGACTCTGCTCCACTGACTCTGCTCCTCTGACTCTGCTCCTCTGACTCTGCTCCTCCGACTCTGCTCCTCCGACTCTGCTCCTCTGACTCTGCTCCTCCGACTCTGCTCCTCCGACTCTGCTCCTCTGACTCTGCTCCTCCGACTCTGCTCCTCCGACTCTGCTCCTCTGTCTCTGCTCCACTGACTCTGCTCCTCTGACTCTGCTCCTCCGACTCTGCTCCTCTGACTCTGCTCCTCCGACTCTGCTCCTCTGACTCTGCTCCTCCGACTCTGCTCCTCCGACTCTGCTCCTCTGTCTCTGCTCCACTGACTCTGCTCCTCTGACTCTGCTCCTCCGACTCTGCTCCTCTGACTCTGCTCCTCCGACTCTGCTCCTCCGACTCTGCTCCTCCGACTCTGCTCCTCTGTCTCTGCTCCACTGACTCTGCTCCTCTGACTCTGCTCCTCCGACTCTGCTCCTCTGACTCTGCTCCTCTGTCTCTGCTCCTCTGACTCTGCTCCTGTCTTATTATTTAAAATGTGTTTTTTCTTTTGTTCAGTGCTGTGTTTGAGACAGACCCTGAGACCTCAGATGAAGTATACGGCTCCAAAAGTCCAGATGAAGAGAACAGACATGAGCCCAGCAAGGACACACAGGTGAGAATTTAAACTTTAGACCTGGCTTAGTTCTGATTTATACTCGCTATAGTCTGTGTTTTGCCACCAAGTCCTTATATTGAAACCTGATTTAGTCTATATTTAGACCTAGTTTAGTTCATACTCATGTAATTTTGTTGAATCAAACTGTTGAACTGTTTGAACAGTTTTCTCTGGGCGGATCCTGGGACTCTTCTGGACTCGGAGACGCTTCAGAAGTTTGTCGTTTAGCCCTGGACAATAAAACGTCTTTATTGAACACACTTCCTCATCGTGCTCTGATTGGTTCACGCTTTAAGGATTACAACCCCCAGAACTACTCCGACAGTTCCTCAGCCGACAAAGCAGACGAGGGAGAGGAAGACGGTGAGTTAAACCTGATTTTGTCCTGATTTACTATTTAAGATACTATATGACTCTTTGCAGGTCACAAAGAAGATGGCGGAGAAAACCGAATCCAAAGTCCTAAAGGATTCCCAGGTAACATCATATTCCTCACCAGAGGTTTCACTAGGCATAATTCCTATCCGTCATTATGACTGACAGAGTCCCGTAAAAAAAAACAGACGTGTTTTAAAGGCAAAAAAATATATCACCCTCTCGCTGTACAGTCATATGTTTTTGTTACAGATGTAAAATAGGCATTTATTTGTATTTCCTCCTTTAAACTTGGTGGTTGCCGCTCATAAACGGGAGCACACAGGCACAGGTCCGTGTTCGCTTCTCCTCCGCTGCCACTATTCCTTGTGCTTAAGTAACATAGTGCTGTAAAGTGAGACAATATTCTGTGTTTTTATGGATCTACATTTGCTTATCTGCATGGTGCTCCGCCACGTGCACGACACATGAACATGCCCTTCACGCCCGCTGCAGCCACACTCCTCACTGTTCTTTGTTGGGCCAAATGGCCGATGGGCCAAAAGCCAATGGGCTGCAGAGCCGGGGCCAAAGTTTGTTCAATTTCTGTTGATATCCTATGTAAAAGTAAAGGCAATAGTTTGATTTTAAATCTGTTAAATTGACAGACTGCCTAAACAATTTTCTGTCACTGCTGAAAAAATCCATCAGTGACGGACAATTTTTGGTTAGTGTTCCTATATTATATACTATAGAAAGTAAGAATATGACTTAATCTTGTGATAAACTGCCACATTTCCAGTGATGTTAACCTATAAGTTGACCTGACAACTGACTTAGCAAACAACTAGCAACAACTGTTAATTGATGCACGGCAAACGTGCCAAGACAGAACAAATATTTCCAGTGCATCTAACATCCAAACTCCATGAACACATACAGTAAAGAGATATTAATACACATCGTGGAGGTGCAGAGAAGTGTAAATAAATGCAGTTTCTTGTTTACTGTAACGTGGAATTACTGAATGTCTTTCTGTGAATTGCTGAAGTGGGTGGATTCAGGTACAATTTAGATTTTATTTATTAAGAAAGGTGGACTGGGCTGGGGGACCTGAGCCAGATGAAACGTGGCTTATACTGTAAAAACGAGCCCTGTGTGACAAAATGAAACCGTTGTGCGCTGTCTGCAGCTTATAGAATATTTTATCACTTGTTGATTGGTCCACCCCAGATGAATTTGTCCATTTGGAAAAAGCTGTTTCAAAACCATGTACATGGAAATGAATGTATGTGGATATTAATAATGCGGGTTTGTGAGAGCGAGGCATGAATTACACTACTTCCTCCTTTTGTCCTCAGTGTCCCCATCAGAGCAGGTGGAGCTGGTAGGGACCCTCCTGAAGACCCTGTCCCAGGCGGAAGCAGGCGATCGGGGCTTAGAGCAGAGGAAATGCAGCCTCCTGGAGCTCTTAAAGATGTCCAGAGTGGAGAGCGCCGCAGTGTGGGATGAACACTTCAAGACCACTTTACTTCTGCTGCTGGAGACGCTCAATGACAGTGAGGTCAGGACACAAACACACATTTAAATCATTTGAAAAAACAAGTTCAGGACGTACTAACCACATCCCGCTGGTATCAGAGGCTCAAGTCCAGTTAGAGCCAGTTCAATCCTGAGTTTAGCTACTTTCCTATAGTTCTTTTAATGTCATTATTTCTCACGTCAGTATCAGAACAAATTTGGTCACGATGAATCCATATTCACACTTGGTTTGGTCTATAGTTATACCTGGTTTAGGGTGCGTTCACAGTCACACTTGTCATTGTTTGGTCCAAACATTTATACTGACTTAGTTTGGTCCAGGTTTAGTTTCAGGTTTTAGCCTTGTTTCTTACCAATTTTAATTCAGTGAATGTGTAAGAGAAATTTTGGGGTAGTCCATCTTTAGACCTGGTTTAATCAGTCCATATTTAGTTCTGGTTTAGTCCTGGTTTAGTCTTCACCAGCTCATTGTGGCTACTGGCCTGCCCTGTGCTGCAGGAGTCCTGGTTTAGTCATGGTTTAGTTCTGGGTTGGTCCATATTTTTACCTATTACAGATGTTGAGAATGTAACTTGATTCATTTTCCTTCTGAAGCTATAGTTTAAATATGTTTAATATGTTGTCAGCACTCGATCCGCGCTCTGTCTCTGCGCTTGATGAAGGAGATCCTCAAGAACCAACCGCTCAGGTTCAAGAACTACGCAGAGCTCACCATCATGAAGACACTGGAAGCCCACAAGGACTCACACAAAGAGGTATCGTATCATTATGACAGGTGCCCCCCTCCTCTCTGCTTCAGTGTGTCAGATGCCCTCCCTCTCCACTCCCTGTAGGTGGTGCGCGCTGCAGAAGACGCCGCTTGTACTTTGGCCTTGTCTCTTCTGCCAGAGCAGTGTCTGAAGGTGCTGTGTCCCATTGTCCAAACGGCTGATTTCCCCGTCAACATGGCCGCCATCAAGATGCAGACCAGAGCTGTGGACCGGATTAGCCGCGAACCGCTGCTGCTACTGCTGCCAGACCTGATCCCGGGACTACTACAGGTACCACTGCTACTGCTACTACTACTACAACTGTCAATCAATACACTCCATTCCAAATTATTAAGCATCATGAAGACACTGGAAGCAAAACACCTTTCTCCAGCTGAACTCAGACAAGAGTTCAGTGCTAGCAGTCACCTCCAAGTGTTAGCGGTCACCTCCAGAGTCTCGCTCTAAAACCTACAAATAAAGTTAGAAATCTCGGAGTAATAATGGACTCAGACTTGAACTTTAACAGCCACATCAAATCAATAACATCAGCAGCTTTTTACCATCTAAAAAACATTGCCAAAATCAAAGGTATTGTGTCTAAACCAGATTTGGAGAGACTTATTCATGCATTTGTCTCCAGGAGATTAGACTACTGTAACGGCCTGTTCACTGGTCTCTCCAAACGAGCTGTAAAACAGCTGCAGTACATCCAGAACGCTGCTGCTCGGGTCCTGCCTAGAACCAGGAAGTACCATCACATTAGTCCTGTTCTCAGGTCTCTGCACTGGCCCCTGTGGCTCAGAGAAGAGACTTTAAAGCAGCTCTGCTTGTGTACAAGTCTCTCCATGGCCTAGCACCAAAGTACATCTCAGACATTTTAGTGCCATATCAGTGTTCTCGCTGAGGGGTTTTGGCATGGCCATCCTGCGGCGGGCCCCCGCCATGCCCAAAATATGCCGCCATGCTGCGGCAGGCCCCCGCCATGCTGAAAAAATACCGCCAGGAATTAAGATAACCGTGCGCGCGCGCCGTGGTGGCGGCTACCCCGAAGATAACGCCTGGCTGAAAAAACAAAGATTGTGTTTTTTATTCAAGTAACATACAACGCTATCATATAGTTAAGAAAGCTACACTCAATAACATAGACCTCTTCCATTCTGGTCCCAAATGTTTATTTGGCACCTGTTCTGAGAGAGCGTCTGTAGGTGAAAGTGATGAGTGGCTAATAAATCTTGAAAACCAATTTATTCCGGAGTCATATAAATGTCAATGCAACTACTGAGGAGGGGGATAGGCAGGGCACCGTCTTGACGTTGACTTTGTATTTATATAAGATCGCCGTCCGTGCTGGCGCCGTAGTACTTTGCGCTCGCGCCGCCCACGGCGCTCGATAATATGGAAAGCCAATATGATCACACTCCGCCACTTAGGAGCGGCGTATGGCGTAAATTAAGAGAACGCCGAGCGCCATCTGGCGTTAAAAGCGCTCCTTTATTTTGTAAAAGCGGCAGAAAATACACAGCGATACGCTGCTCCTAAGTGTGATCATATTGGCTTTCGAGCACACTTTCAAAGTACTTTTTATTAGCGCCGCCTACAGCCCGCCATCCTCAAACCTCAGCCCAGCAAGAACACTGCATATGAACCATCTCGGACTCTGAGGACCTCAGGGGCCTCCTGCTGGTGCCAGAGTCGGGACTAAACATGGGTCAGTTTTATGCAGTTAAAATCAGGAACTGTCTTCCTGAAGAAGTGAGACAGCTACTCTGGCAATGTTTAAAGGCGCAATGGACGATTTTTCGGCGATTTGAGAACGCAGGTGGAAGTGTGCACGTGCACTGCCCCGTGCGGACTGATACAACACACACATGCGTTTGTTTATTAGCGCGACGGAGTGCATCGCATCTCTCGTCTCCCGTAGATTTCCGTCTTCTTCTGAGTCAGCTCGAACTGTCTTTCTCCGTCTTCATTTTGTCCCGTACACTGAGGGAACTATATTATGATAGATCAATGCGCTTAGACACGCGGAAACGTGGGACGATCCGCACGCGGCTGCAGGTGAGCGGTAGGTGCGTTTTATGATTGATACATGGCAGGACTAATCGGCAGTCCACGCCACGAGGAAATAAGACTCAGATTTGGGCCAAAAAAATCGTCCATTCAACCTTTAAGTCTAGGCTAAAAACAGTCCTTTTTGGCTGTGTATATGAATGAGGGAATTTTATCTATTTACTATTTTAAATACATTTTAATTTGACTATTTATGCTTTGTACACTCTTTGTATTGTGAATTATTTTCTTGTGTTTTTTATGTGTTGTATGGCTATAAAACACTTTTGATTTATGTTTTGTTTGAATGGTGCTCTACAAATAAATCTTGAATTACACCGTGTTCCAAATTATTATGCAAATTGGGTTTAAGTGTCATAAAGGACTAATGTGATGGTACTTCCTGGTTCTAGTCAGGACCCGAGCAGCAGCGTTCTGGATGTACTGCAGCTGTTTTACAGTTGGTTTGGAGAGGCCAGTGAGCAGGCCGTTACAGTCTAATCTACTGGAGACAAATGCATGGATAAGTCTCTCCAAGTCTGGTTTAGACACTATATTTTTGATTTTGGCAATGTTTTTTAGATGGTAAAAAGCTGCTGATGTTATTGATTTGATGTGGTTGTTAAAGTTCAAGTCTGAGTCCATTATTACCCCCAGATTTCTAATTTGGTTTGTAGGTTTTAGAGCGAGACTCTGGAGGTGACGCTAACACTTTCTCTTTGTTTCTGTGGCGATGATTTCAGTCTGAGTTCAGCTGGATAAAGTTGTTTTGCATCCACAAACTGATCTGTTGAATACAGTGACAGTGAATCTACTGGTCCATATTCACCTGCCGACAGTGAAACATAGATCTGAGTGTCATCTGCATAATTGTGATAGGACACATTTCACTGCGCATCAACTGACCTAACGGCAGCATGTAGAGGTTGAACAAAAGGGGACCCAGGACTGACCCTTGGGGCACTCCACAGGTCAGGGGCATGTGGTCTGAGAGACAGTTACCAATTTCAACAAAGTACTTCCTGTCTTCCAAATGGGACCTTAACCAATTTAGTGCCAGTGATGCCCCCCTAGACCAAAGGTTCTCAACCTTTTTTCAGTTGCGACCCCCATAATAACAAATGCTGGCGTGTGCCACCCCAAACACCCAAAATAAGCTGAAGTGATTAAAATATCTCTAGATTGATTATTTTTTCAGGGCATAGGCCTAGATAGATGAAGGTAGGTAGGCCAACATATCATCAAAATAAACATGTTTTTAAAATGAATTTAATGAAGTTGGTGCGAAATTGGAACAATGACACTGTTGTGTATAACTATATAATGTCGTGTATTTACTGTATTTGGTCCTTTTTGTCTCAGGGTTATGACAACGCAGAGAGCAGTGTGAGGAAGGCCAGTGTGTTCTGTTTGGTGTCCATCTACGCTGTGATCGGAGAAGACCTCAAACCATTTCTGTCCCAACTCACAGGGAGCAAGGTAAAGTGTACACCGCTGCACTATAGCAACAGTCACATCAAAAGTTACGCCGCCGTGGCCTGCAGCGTCAACATACAGTTTCTTATGTTTTTGGCACCTCTTCTTTTTCAGTTTTCATCATGTTTTATCATAGTTAAAATAATAAAAAAAAGAAAAAGTTTTATCATAGTTTTTCCTGTTTCTAAACCTTGATTAGGTTTAGAATTAGAAAAAACTATGCGCGGGTGGATCAAGACCACTGGGGGAAATGACAGCCACATAGCCTTGTTCTGCTGCTTTCGAGCTACAAAGCTACAAAATGTCTTTGATTTGATGTTAATCGGACTCATATTCACAGAGAAAGATGCAAAAGAGTGAATGAACGGACGTGCAAACTGATGCAAACGCAGCGTCACGGAAACGACTGCCACAAATTCAAACTCGTTTTTGCAAAATACAAACGTTATACATTTACCTACAACATAAAACATAAGTTTAGCAGTCCTAAGGAAACGTTTTTATCCTAAATGTAACCTGGAGTATGTCCTGAGGGAAGGGGAAGATGTGAAGGGGCTGTGCAGCCAAACTCAGGGCCTGGGGTAACGGGGTTGGGGGGGTATTAAAAATAAAATAAAATCATATCATGCAGCTAAGTGAGTTGGCAACTCATGATTTATGAGGATCCAGACCCACCTGCCTGAATATTGAACCTTGTCCTTTGAGTGCCTTGAAGGTGGAAATAGCTATATAAATACACTTTAATAATAATATATACGTTTGTTTTATATATTGAGATAATGACAACTTGAGATGTTCAGACAACAGAAAATACAGTTTCTTCTGTCAAAATAAGCTATACTTTATTTCAGAAAGTAGCTCACAGAGGAAAAGGTTGGAGACCCCTGGTACAGACTATACCATGTCCCCTGTAGACACCATGTCCCCTGTAGACACCATGTCCCCTGTAGACACCATGTGCCCTGTAGACACCATGTCCCCCGTAGAAACCATGTCCCCTGTAGACACCATGTGCCCTGTAGACACCACCATGTCCCCTGTAGACACCATGTGCCCCTGTAGACACCATGTGCCCTGTAGACACCATGTGCCCTGTAGACACCATGTCCCCTGTAGACACCATGTCCCCTGTTGACACCATGTCCCCTGTAGACACCATGTGCCCCTGTAGACACCATGTGCCCTGTAGACACCATGTGCCCCTGTAGACACCACCATGTCCCCTGTAGACACCACCATGTGCCCCTGTAGACACCATGTCCCCTGTAGACACCATGTGCCCCTGTAGACACCATGTCCCCTGTTGACACCATGTGCCCTGTAGACACCACCATGTCCCCTGTAGACACCACCATGTCCCCTGTAGACACCACCATGTTCCCCTGTAGACACCATGTGCCCCTGTAGACACCATGTCCCCTGTAGACACCATGTGCCCCTGTAGACACCATGTCCCCTGTAGACACCACCATGTCCCCTGTAGACACCACCATGTCCCCTGTAGACACCATGTGCCCCTGTAGACACCATGTGCCCCTGTAGACACCATGTGCCCCTGTAGACACCATGTGCCCTGTAGACACCACCATGTCCCCTGTAGACACCATGTCCCCTGTAGACACCATGTCCCCTGTAGACACCATGTCCCCTGTAGACACCATGTGCCCTGTAGACACCATGTGCCCTGTAGACACCATGTCCCCTGTAGACACCATGTGCCCTGTAGACACCATGTCCCCTGTAGACACCATGTCCCCTGTAGAAACCATGTGCCCTGTAGACACCACCATGTCCCCTGTAGACACCACCATGTGCCCCTGTAGACACCATGTGCCCTGTAGACACCATGTGCCCTGTAGACACCATGTGCCCCTGTAGACACCATGTCCCCTGTTGACACCATGTCCCCTGTAGACACCATGTGCCCCTGTAGACACCATGTGCCCCTGTAGACACCATGTGCCCTGTAGACACCATGTGCCCCTGTAGACACCACCATGTCCCCTGTAGACACCACCATGTGCCCCTGTAGACACCATGTGCCCCTGTAGACACCATGTGCCCCTGTAGACACCATGTCCCCTGTTGACACCATGTGCCCTGTAGACACCATGTCCCCTGTAGACACCACCATGTCCCCTGTAGACACCACCATGTGCCCCTGTAGACACCATGTGCCCCTGTAGACACCATGTCCCCTGTAGACACCATGTGCCCCTGTAGACACCATGTGCCCCTGTAGACACCATGTCCCCTGTAGACACCACCATGTCCCCTGTAGACACCACCATGTCCCCTGTAGACACCATGTGCCCCTGTAGACACCATGTGCCCCTGTAGACACCATGTCCCCTGTAGACACCATGTGCCCCTGTAGACACCATGTGCCCCTGTAGACACCATGTGCCCTGTAGACACCACCATGTCCCCTGTAGACACCATGTGCCCCTGTAGACACCATGTGCCCTGTAGACACCACCATGTCCCCTGTAGACACCATGTGCCCCTGTAGACACCATGTGCCCTGTAGACACCACCATGTCCCCTGTAGACACCATGTGGCCCTGTAGACACCATGTCCCCTGTAGACACCATGTCCCCTGTAGACACCATGTCCCCTGTAGACACCATGTGCCCCTGTAGACACCATGTCCCCTGTAGACACCATGTCCCCTGTAGACACCATGTGCCCTGTAGACACCATGTCCCCTGTAGACACCATGTGCCCCTGTAGACACCATGTGCCCCTGTAGACACCATGTGCCCTGTAGACACCATGTCCCCTGTAGACACCATGTCCCCTGTAGACACCATGTGCCCTGTAGACACCATGTCTCCTGTAGACACCATGTCCCCTGTAGACACCATGTGCCCCTGTAGACACCATGTCTCCTGTAGACACCATGTCCCCTGTAGACACCATGTGCCCCTGTAGACACCATGTCCCCTGTAGACACCATGTGCCCTGTAGACACCATGTCCCCTGTAGACAGTCCCAGCTCAGGCCTAGTTTGAGTCATTGCTTAGGATTATGTTGTATAAGTTCTTTTGTCAACACTCACATAGTCACCATCTTTCTTTTGTACAACCTTAAACATAACGACCTTAATGTTGTAGCTTATTCTCCCTAAAACCTAATGAGAGTGTGACAAATACACGGCATGGAGCAGTGTGTGAGGGGCAGGGCTCTGTACAAATATAAAGTGTGCAGTGCTTCACAAACCTTGTTTTTGCTCTATAAATATCATTATAATACGTTCCTTGAAACAAATAAAAATAATAATAATAATCACGCACAGTGCTTGTCATGTTAAACTGTTAATAATAATGAGTAATATCAGTGTTGTGTTGTTTTCACAGATGAAGCTGTTAAACTTGTACATAAAACGAGCTCAAACAACTACAAGCAACAGCAGCTCCTCCTCAGACATCTCCTCCTACTGAAAACTACTACAAGTACTATTAATACAAGTACTTTGACTTCTACTAAATACTACTATTACTGTTACGACTACTGCTACTACTCTCACTATTTACTGGTACTGCTACTAATACTAAATACTACTACTACAACCACCATCTGCTACTCTTAAACACTACTTTATTCTAATTTATTTTGAAACACTACTTTCCAAAACCACTGCTTTTATTTTAACAACTATATTTTAGATGTGTTTATTCTGAAAGTTACTTATTGTTACTGATGACAATCCATTTTATATTTTAATTTCTATTTCTTTTTTTCTAAAGATAATTATTGTTAAGGGAGAAACATTTCGACCAATTATTACTTGAAGCATTAAATGAAAAAGGCTTTTAGTTTAAAACAGAAACACTGACATAGAATATTATTTTAATCACACATTTAATTTGTATTTAATGTTTGTATTTTATAAAGGAAAACATTGTCATGACTTTCTGGGAGAGAACGCTCCCCATTAACCACTTTTATTGTATTTTTCCACACGTGCACTTTGAATCTCATCCAAACTGAACTGATCCGCCGTTCTTGACTTTACAAAAGCCTCTAAACCTTTCTATCATGCTATTTTCATATTTCCTACTTGCTTTAACCCAAACAGCACACAACTCTTTCCTTGTCTTCCCTAAACTCAAAATGATGTCCAAATGTTCAAGTCACTCATTTATTTGACTGTAAAAAAAAGCACTGCCTCGTGTTTGTGCGGAAGTATTTTCAAGAAAAGGGCACTAGAATGTGTGGAATTGTGAGTTTTTCTGCCAAATTGAACAAAATATAAGCCGAAGTATTAAAAATGTGAATGCTCTTTAGTGGCCTATGAACTTGCTGTGAAATTTAAGAGAAAACCAGCACAAATAATGCAATAAGTGCTTCATGAAACTGTAGTTAAAGAGTCAGGATTTGTGATGTCTTGCTTTAGACCTGTTTTAGTCCTGCTTTAGTCCTGCTTTAGACCTGTTTTAGTCCTGCTTTAGTCCTGCTTTAGTCCTCCTTTAGACCTGCTTTAGACCTGCTTTAGACCTGTTTTAGTCCTGCTTTAGTCCTGCTTTAGTCCTGCTTTAGTCCTGCTTTAGTCCTGCTTTAGACCTGCTTTAGTCCTGCTTTAGTCATGCTTTAGTCCTGCTTTAGACCTGCTTTAGACCTGTTTTAGTCCTGCTTTAGTCCTGCTTTAGTCCTGCTTTAGTCCCTGCTTTAGTCCTGCTTTAGTCCCTGCTTTAGTCCTGCTTTAGACCTGCTTTAGTCCTGCTTTAGTCCTGCTTTAGTCCTGCTTTAGACCTGCTTTAGACCTGTTTTAGTCCTGCTTTAGTCCTGCTTTAGTCCTGCTTTAGTCCCTGCTTTAGTCCTGCTTTAGTCCCTGCTTTAGACCTGCTTTAGACCTGTTTTAGTCCTGCTTTAGTCCTGCTTTAGTCCTGCTTTAGTCCCTGCTTTAGTCCTGCTTTAGACCTGCTTTAGACCTGCTTTAGACCTGCTTTAGTCCTGCTTTAGTCCTGCTTTAGTCCTGCTTTAGACCTGCTTTAGACCTGCTTTAGTCCTCCTTTAGTCCTGCTTTAGTCCTGCTTTAGACCTGCTTTAGTCCTCCTTTAGACCTGCTTTAGACCTGCTTTAGACCTGCTTTAGACCTGCTTTAGTCCTGCTTTAGACCTGCTTTAGTCCTGCTTTAGTCCTGCTTTAGTCCTGCTTTAGACCTGCTTTAGTCCCTGCTTTAGTCCTGCTTTAGTCCCTGCTTTAGTCCTGCTTTAGTCCTGCTTTAGACCTGCTTTAGACCTGCTTTAGTCCCTGCTTTAGTCCTGCTTTAGTCCCTGGTTTAGTCCTGCTTTAGTCCTCCTTTAGACCTGCTTTAGACCTGCTTTAGACCTGCTTTAGACCTGCTTTAGACCTGCTTTAGTCCTGCTTTAGACCTGCTTTAGTCCTGCTTTAGTCCTGCTTTAGACCTGCTTTAGTCCTGCTTTAGACCTGCTTTAGTCCTGCTTTAGACCTGCTTTAGTCCTGCTTTAGTCCTGCTTTAGTCCTGCTTTAGTCCTGCTTTAGACCTGCTTTAGTCCTGCATTAGTCCTGCTTTAGTCCTGCTTTAGACCTGCTTTAGACCTGCTTTAGACCTGCTTTAGACCTGCTTTAGTCCTGCTTTAGACCTGCTTTAGTCCTGCTTTAGTCCTGCTTTAGTCCTGCTTTAGTCCTGCTTTAGTCCTGCTTTAGTCCTAGTTGAGCTTCACAAACCCTGAATTACAAACTATCATTCATACTTTTAAAAGGATCAGTATTGAACCTTGAACTGCTGAGTCTGAACGTCGACACTGGTGAACTTTAAACATGTGAAATCAGTTTAAATTTGACAATTCAAATTTAACCCAAATGTGAATGTTTTGTGTAAAAGGAAATAAAGAAAGCCAAACTTTGGGGTGAAGAGAAAAACATTTGGTTGTAAATAAAGCAATAAACGCGGACATTGTTTGACCTAATCTTAATCTGATTTATAAATTGTAGGAGCTTTGCGTGTGCCTTTATTCTGCTCTATTATAACACTGAACTGTCATAAGGTTGGACCAGGGACTTATTTAGAATGTGGAAAATGTATTAAAATAGTGGTTAGAAAATCAAATGTATCAGTGTAACTATAAACACAGAAATGAATGTAAAATTGCTGCTAATTAATATGAAGTCATATTTGTTCATATTTAAGCCACATTTAGATTTAGTCTTGGCGTTGGCATCAAAGTTGTAGTAAAATCCTTAGTAAATTCCGGCTTAATCATATATATATACACACACGTGTATATATAGTTAAGTTTTATGTCCTCGATTCAAACATGATTAGTTCTGCTTTCGCTCTTATAATATCACATCCATGCCACATTTAACATTAGGACCATTTCATTCATGTTGATCTTAAATGTGCTTTATTCCTGTGTCTTTACTGTATCTGGACAGTAAACTCCAGTCCCTGGTTCAAACTCTTTATGTGAACTTTATTAGAATGTGATATTGCTGTAAATAAGCTGTTTACTGTATTATTCTGTAACTGCATGGATCATATTTATACTGCTGCTGTTCTTATGTCTTGTACATATTTACTGTGTCCGTCATATTCTAATAAACTGGAATCAACTGTTAAACTATGAATACATTTGTTTTTCTTGTGTGAAGTTTAAGAGAACACCAGCAACAATAAAATATAAAAGTGCTACAAAAATGATAAAGATGCATACTTTGCGGTCTGTGCACCTGGTTCCCTCCCTAGTTTAGCTCTTGATTTAGCCCTGGTTTAGGACTTTTAATTTCTAATTTAGAAAGAGATTATGTTTTTATAATTCCTTTTTCAAAATATGGATTTGAAATAGTTTAAAATGCTGTTTTCAAGATGGCTGTGTTTTTAATTATTAATTCCCATTAGGTGAAAGTGTAGATTATTACAAAACGTGAAGAAATTAATAAAAAAAAAAGGCTGCAGTATAAATTGCTTTTTTGATGTAACGCTGGAACAAAGCAGAGCAGGCGTAATGTTGACCGTGTCCAGCAGAGGGCGCTGTTACACCGTCTCATAGGCAGAGTCTTAACCAGATCCATGGCCATAAGTATAAGCCGATTACAGCTCGAAAGAAAACCTCCAAAAGTGAATGCAAATTTGAAAGGAAATTATATATTTTTTGTCTGCCAATTTCTCTAAAAAGCCTCTGAACAAACATTGTTTTTTTTTAATTTTATTTGTATGTATATTTGACAAGGACAGAATAAAAAAAATGAAATAAAAAACAGTTTAAAGTGCAGGCAAAACCCTGGTTCAGGCCACCAACCTATAATTGTCCCCAAAACAATCCTAACATTAACATTTAGAAAACATCCAGTCCCAGTTTAGTCCTGGTTTAGTCCTAGTTTAGTCCTGGTTCCGTTCTGCTTCAGTCCAGTCTCTATTGGGCTCCCAGGGGCCTCTCCATCTGTTCTCGTTTAAATGTTGTTCTGATGATTTATGATGGGACCTCGACCTCAGGACCCGATCCAAGTCCGAGGAGACCGGGATCATAACCAGACTTTAATGGGACTTAATATGGACTAAACACACACAGAGAGAGAGAGGTCTGAATGTTACAGAAGGGCAACACTGCAGAGGCTCTAATCCGGGAACTAAACACGGGCTAAACCAGGTCTAAGCCAGGACTAAACCAGGTCTAAACCAGGACTACAAGCCTAAACCAAGACTAAACAAGGTCTAAACCAAGACTACAAGCCTAAACCAAGACTAAACAAGGTCTAAACCAAGACTACAAGCCTAAACCAAGACTAAACAAGGTCTAAACCAAGACTACGAGCCTAAACCAAGACTACAAGCCTAAACTAAGACTAAACAAGGTCTAAACCAAGACTACAAGCCTAAACCAACACTAAACAAGGTCTAAACCAAGACTACAAGCCTAAACCAAGACTAAACAAGGTCTAAACCAAGACTACGAGCCTAAACCAAGACTACAAGTCTAAACCAAGACTAAACAAGGTCTAAACCAAGACTACAAGCCTAAACCAAGACTACAAGCCTAAACCAAGACTAAACAAGGTCTAAACCAAGACTACAAGCCTAAACCAAGACTACAAGCCTAAACTAAGACTAAACAAGGTCTAAACCAAGACTACAAGCCTAAACCAAGACTAAACAAGGTCTAAACCAAGACTACAAGCCTAAACCAAGACTAAACAAGGTCTAAACCAAGACTACGAGCCTAAACCAAGACTACAAGCCTAAACTAAGACTAAACAAGGTCTAAACCAAGACTACAAGCCTAAACCAACACTAAACAAGGTCTAAACCAAGACTACAAGCCTAAACCAAGACTAAACAAGGTCTAAACCAAGACTACGAGCCTAAACCAAGACTACAAGTCTAAACCAAGACTAAACAAGGTCTAAACCAAGACTACAAGCCTAAACCAAGACTACAAGCCTAAACCAACACTAAACAAGGTCTAAACCAAGACTACAAGCCTAAACCAAGACTAAACAAGGTCTAAACCAAGACTACGAGCCTAAACCAAGACTACAAGTCTAAACCAAGACTAAACAAGGTCTAAACCAAGACTACGAGCCTAAACCAAGACTACAAGTCTAAACCAAGACTAAACAAGGTCTAAACCAAGACTACAAGCCTAAACCAAGACTACAAGCCTAAACCAAAACTAAACAAGGTCTAAACCAGGTCTAAATGAACTAAACCACGATAAACCAGGACTAAACCAGAACTGAATAGGAAATAAACCAGGACTAAAATACTCCTTCCACGCAGAACTACTGTGTGGTGATATTTCTGCATCAACGTGTGAGAACATTTTGACCTGGAGGAAAATTACATTGTTTTTGCAAGAACAAAGAGAGTCCGTTTTTACAATTCTCTTTTTTCTAGATTAAACTCTGATTATTTCACTGCCTCAGAAAAAAGAATCACTTAAATAAATCCAACAGAGAAACTCAAATATTTATGTCAACGTTTGTTTAAAAAAAAAACACAGAACGGAGGAAAAGGTTTGACTTAAGTACATTCATTTTACAATAATATCTTATTATTATGTGGCTCTGAGCAGTAACTTTAGTGATGTTTATCTCTTGTTTAGTCCTGGTTTAGTCCTGATTCCAACCTTGTTTATGCCTGGTTTAGTCGTGTTAAAGGCTCATTTATTGTTGATATAAATCTTTAATATTTTTCTGACGAAACCTCTCCACATTCTGGTTCTGTTCTTTGGTTTGAGGCACGTTCACTTTGTTCCTGCTCATAAATCATAAATAAAATCATAAATAAAACGTCTCTTTGGACCAAACGCTGGTGATTAAAACAAACGCACCTTTAGAACAGCCAAAACTCGATTCTGACGAAATCTGAAATGAAACAAAGAAACATTTCCTGCTAATATTCATGTAAAATCTGATTATTGACCAAAACAGAACCAGAACTAAACCAGGACTAAATATGGACTAAACCAGGACTAAATCTGGACTAAACCAGGACTAACCCAAGTCTAAACAAGGACTAAATCTGGACTAAACCAGGAATAACCCAAGTCTAAACCAGGACTAAATCTGGACTAATCCAGGTCTAAACCAGGACTAAATGTGGACTAAACCAGGTCTAAACCAGGACTAAATCTGGACTAAACTAGGACTAACCCAGGTCTAAACCAGGACTAAATCTGGACTAAACCAGGACTAACCCAGGACTAAACCAGGACTAACCCAGGACTAACCCAGGTCTAAACCAGGACTAACCCAGGACTAACCCAGGTCTAAAGCAGGTCTAAACCAGGACTAAATCTGGACTAAACTAGGACTAACCCAGGTCTAAACCAGGACTAAATCTGGACTAAACTAGGACTAACCCAGGTCTAAACCAGGACTAAATCTGGACTAACCCAGGACTAACCCAGGACTAACCCAGGTCTAAAGCAGGTCTAAAGCAGGTCTAAACCAGGTCTGATTTGGATGCAGCAGTAGGATTGAGTGACAGTAGCATCTGTCCATTATTCCCACAGAGTCACATGACCGGAACCTGTCATATGACCGCGGGGGGCCAAGGGCATCGTGGGTAACGCAGTCCGTCAGAGCGCATGCTGATGAGCCACGCGCTAATTTAATTTACATGAGTTTAAACGAAAGTCCGAGAGAAACACAACACCATCAATCATTTTAGAGACGGCACAATGACAGGGAGAGTAGAAGGAAAGAGAAGAGAAGGAAGAAAGGAGAGGAAAGAGAGGGGGAAGCAGGAGGAGAGGGGAAGAGGAAAGAGGAGAGGGGAAGAGGAAGGAGGAGAGGGGAAGAGGACAGGGGAAGAGGAAGGAGGAGAGGGGAAGAGGACAGGGGAAGAGGAAAGAGGAAAAGGGGAAGAGGAAGGAGGAGAGTGGAAGAGGAAAGCGGACAGGGGAAGAGGAAAGAGGAGAGGGGAAGAGGAAAGAGGAGAGGGGAAGAGGACAGGGGAAGAGGAAAGAGGAGAGGGGAAGAGGAAAAAGGAAAGGGGAAGAGGAAAGCGGACAGGGGAAGAGGAAAGAGGAGAGGGGAAGAGGAAAGAGGACAGGGGAAGAGGAAAGTGGAGAGGGGAAGAAGAAAGAGGAAAAGGGGAAGAGGAAGGAGGAGAGGGGAAGAGGAGAGGGGAAGAGGAAAGAGGACAGGGGAAGAGGAAAGAGGAAAAGGGGAGAAGGGAAGGGGAAGGAGGAAAAGGGGAAGAGAAAGGAGGAGAGGGGAAGAGGAAAGAGGACAGGGGAAGAGGAAAGAGGAAAAGGGGAGAAGGGAAGAGGAAGAAGGAGAGGGGGAGAGGAAAGAGGAAAAGGGGAGAAGGGAAGAGGAAGAAGGAGAGGGGGAGAGGAAAGAGGAAAAGGGGAGAAGGGAAGAGGAAAGAGGAGAGGGGCAGGGGGAGGGAGATCATTAGCACAGATTAGCCACATCTCTGTCAGTCCCTTTAATATCTGAACTTAGACTGGTGAAATCTAAGTTTAGTCTTGGTTTAGTCCTGGTTTAGTCCTGGTCTAGTCCTGGTCTAGTCCTGGTCTAGTCCTGGTCTAGTCCTGGTTTAGTCCTGGTCTAGTCCTGGTTTAGTCCTAGTTTAGTCCTGGTCTAATCCTGATTTAGTCCTGGTCTAGTCCTGGTCTAATCCTGATTTAGTCCTGGTCTAGTCCTGGTTTAGTCCTGGTCTAGTCCTGGTCTAGTCCTGGTTTAGTTCTGGTCTAGTCCTGGTTTAGTCCTGGTTTAGTCCTGGTTTAGTCCTGGTTTAGTCCTGGTCTTGTCACATTTACATATTCTCTCCCTGTGGGTCTGGATCAGGCTCTGGGTCGGACTTCATCTGGATTTCAGGCCCGTGTTTGACTCTTTGGTCCCGGGTCCCGGTGGGGCCCTGAGCAGGCCCTGAGCAGGTCCTGAACAGGTCCTGAACAGGTCCAGGACCCGGCCTATGGGGGACATTTTAACGAGCCCCTGCAGACGAGCGCTTCTCCTGGAAACCCCAGAGTCCAGAGTGAGTCCTGGTTCAGATCTGGTCCAGACTGAGTAATCAGAGTCTCAGATGCCCTCCCGCTCCTCCTCTCCTCCTCCTCTCCTCCCGCTCATCCGCTCCTCCTCCTGTTCTCCTCCTCATTTGAACTCAAACCCGTAAAAAGAACGTTCTAGAGAAGAAGAGATTGTATTTTTGTTGGATGTTTTAGGATCACTGGTCCATGTCCTGATACAGAACAGGTTCATATTTGCATTCAAACACTTTTCCCATAAAAAAGATGTAAAGTGAGAAATCACGGGCCCCAGACGCCTCATAATGAGCTCCAGGATCAGGGGCCCGTGTGTGGGACGTGCACACGTCACATGACACAGACTCTCAGGCAGGAAGTGGCAATTCATTCAATCAAGTGCAAATGCCAAGAACGAAACAAATGGTGGATTAAATGAAAAAGGCTAAAAACTACAAATTATTTCATCTCAAGTGATAATTTGTAAAATGACATGTTTGAATAAACAATATTTACTATTGTAATAATGAGAAATATGACTCCCACAATGTCCCTCTGAAAAAAGGGCATCACATGACCCTTCACCCCTCACTCTTTGACCCTTCACCCCTCACTATTTGACCCTTCACCCCTCACTCTTTGACCCTACACTCCTCACTCTTTGACCCTTCACCCCTCACTCTTTGACCCTTCACCCCTCACTCTTTGACCCTTCACCCCTCACTCTTTGACCCTTCACCCCTCACTCTTTGACTCTGAACCCCTCACTCTTTGACCCTTCACCCCTCACTCTTTGACACTACACCCCTCACTCTTCGACCCTACACCCCTCACTCTTTGACTCTTAACCCCTCACTCTTTGACCCTACACCCCTCACTCTTTGACCCTACACCCCTCACTCTTTGACTCTGAACCCCTCACTCTTTGACCCTACACCCCTCACTCTTTGACCCTGAACCCCTCACTCTTTGACCCTGAACTCCTCACTCTTTGACCCTGAACCTCTCACTCTTTGACCCTGAACCCCTCACTCTTTGACCCTACACCTTCACTCTTTGACCCTTTACCCCTCACTCTTTGACCCTGAATCTCTCACTCTTTGACCGTGAACCCTTCACTCTTTGACCCTACACCCCTCACTCTTTGACCCTACACCCCTCACTCTTTGACCCTACACCCCTCACTCTTTGACCCTACACCCCTCACTCTTTGACCCTACACCCCTCACTCTTTGACTCTGAACCCCTCACTCTTTGACCCTACACCCCTCACTCTTTGACCCTACACCCCTCACTCTTTGACCCTACACCCCTCACTCTTTGACTCTGAACCCCTCACTCTTTGACCCTTCACCCCTCACTCTTTGACCCTTCACCCCTCACTCTTTGACTCTGAACCCCTCACTCTTTGACCCTTCACCCCTCACTCTTTGACACTACACCCCTCACTCTTCGACCCTTCACCCCTCACTCTTTGACTCTTAACCCCTCACTCTTTGACTCTTAACCCCTCACTCTTTGACCCTACACCCCTCACTCTTTGACCCTACACCCCTCACTCTTTGACCCTACACCCCTCACTCTTTGACCCTACACCCCTCACTCTTTGACTCTGAACCCCTCACTCTTTGACCCTACACCCCTCACTCTTTGACTCTGAACCCCTCACTCTTTGACCCTACACCCCTCACTCTTTGACCCTGAACCCCTCACTCTTTGACCCTGAACTCCTCACTCTTTGACCCTGAACCTCTCACTCTTTGACCCTGAACCCCTCACTCTTTGACCCTACACCTTCACTCTTTGACCCTTTACCCCTCACTCTTTGACCCTGAATCTCTCACTCTTTGACCGTGAACCCTTCACTCTTTGACCCTACACTCCTCACTCTTTGACCCTACACCCCTCACTCTTTGACCCTACACCCCTCACTCTTTGACCCTACACCCCTCACTCTTTGACCCTACACCCCTCACTCTTTGACTCTGAACCCCTCACTCTTTGACCCTACACCCCTCACTCTTTGACCCTACACCCCTCACTCTTTGACTCTGAACCCCTCACTCTTTGACCCTACACCCCTCACTCTTTGACCCTGAACCCCTCACTCTTTGACCCTGAACTCCTCACTCTTTGACCCTGAACCTCTCACTCTTTGACCCTGAACCCCTCACTCTTTGACCCTACACCTTCACTCTTTGACCCTTTACCCCTCACTCTTTGACCCTGAATCTCTCACTCTTTGACCGTGAACCCTTCACTCTTTGACCCTACACTCCTCACTCTTTGACCCTACACCCCTCACTCTTTGACCCTACACCCCTCACTCTTTGACCCTACACCCCTCACTCTTTGACCCTACACCCCTCACTCTTTGACTCTGAACCCCTCACTCTTTGACCCTACACCCCTCACTCTTTGACCCTACACCCCTCACTCTTTGACCCTACACCCCTCACTCTTTGACTCTGAACCCCTCACTCTTTGACACTACACCCCTCACTCTTTGACCCTGAACCCCTCAGTCTTTGACCCTGAACCTCTCACTCTTTGACCCTGAACCCCTCACTCTTTGACCCTACACTCCTCACTCTTTGACCCTTCACCCCTCCCCCTTTGACACTACACCCCTCACTCTTTGACACTACACCTTCACTCTTTGACCCTTCACCCCTCCCCCTTTGACACTTCACCCCTCACTCATTGACCCTTGACCCCTCACTCTTTGTCCCTTTACCCCTCCCTCTTTGACCCTACAGCCCTCCCTCTTTGACACTACACCCCTCCCTCTTTGTCCATTCACCCCTCCCTCTTTGACCCTTCACCCCTCCCTCTTTGACCCTTCACCCCTCCCTCTTTGACCCTTCACCCCTCACTCTCTCCCTTGGTCTCACTCTGTGCTGAGAGGTAGTGCCACATCACTTCCCTTTATGGCTGGAGGAGTTTGTTGACTCCCTGAACATCATTTGAGCAGATTTAAAGTTTACAACTTCATCCAATTTCAAAACAGCTGATTTTTTTTTACAAACAGTGGATTTGTATGTTCATTATAAAGGACAAACTCCTAAGAGCCCTTTTCTCTAGTCCAATTAGAGGCAGTAAATTAGTCCTGTATCATAAATAATGTATTAATAAACAAATATTC